>NC_068302.1:4108738-4408738 GCF_025860055.1 Xyrauchen texanus | reverse complement strand
GAAGCCGCTCCTTTGAGGGGGGGCTATGTCACGTTCCTCTGTTGTCTGCCCTGTGTCTCACTGCCATTTTGTTAAAGAACTACACTTCCCAGTATCCACCTGTCATCATCACTGCCATTTTGTTCATTGTTCTCACCTGTGTCCCATTTAGTCATCACTCCCTGTGTATTTAAGCCCTGCTTCTTGTTCTCTCCTTGTCTGTTGTCAAGCCTGGAATGTTTCCCCTGCCCGAGTTTACTTGTTTATGTTTTGTTTCCCCATCGAGGGTTTTTCCTTTGTGTTTTGCCTGTTTACCTTTTTAATAAAAGTCTGCATTTAGATCCGCGTCTCCTCGCTGCCTCATTCATTACAGCAAGAGGGCTAAAAACACCTATAGTATCTCAACCACCATCAGGGGGTCTTTTGAGTATCTGATGATCTGGTTGAGGCCTTCCCAACCTCGAAACAAGACTCGGCAGCAGTAGCGAAAACCCTTTTAACCGAGATGGGGAATTCCAAGAAAAAATCAGCTCGGACAATGGGACACACTTTGTCAATGAAGCAATAAAGCAGGTGGGTCAGTTTTTGGGAATTGACGTGAGAACACACTGCAGTTACCACGCCACCAGTTGAGGCGCAATTGAGAGGGAGAATCAAACGATCAAGAACAAATTGTCTAAGTGCTTTGAGGAAACTGGGCTCACATGGGTTAAAGCACTCCTGATGTACACCAGAATGAGAAAAAGAGTCAAAACAAATTTAAGTCCATTTGAAATACTTTTTGGTAGAACCCCATTCATGGGAATAGAGGGGGGTAGACAGAGGCTGCCATCAATAGATCTGTGTGAGAATGACATGTTGAATTATTGCAAAGAAATGTCTTCTCTGTTGTCCAATGTTTGTGTTCAGGTGAAAGCTGCTCAGGGGAAGATTGCTGAAACCCTCCTGAATAAAATCAGGCCTGGCGATTTTGTTGTGATTGGTGACCTAAGGAGAAAGAGCTGGAAGGCGAAAAGGTGGCTGGGACCATTCCAAGTGCTACTAACGACTCACACGGCAGTGAAGGCCGCAGAGATAGCTACGTGGGTTCATGTCAACCATTGCAGGAAAGTTCCGCCCACATCGCAGGAGAATCAGTAACAGGAATGACTTTGACTTTTCTTGCAGTGACAGTTTGTATGATAATACTGCACCTTACCGAGGGCCTGAGAGTGTTATCAACAGAAAACCACACCAACTGGACTGAGACAACTGCGCCAAACAATACCATCCGACCTGTCAAGAGAAGCGCATTTATGTTCATGGAGCCAACGCGTGGCCTGGAAAGAGAAATCATCACAATTCAGGAAGGAACAAATGTGACTTTCAACTGCAATCCGTTTCAAAAGAACTGTCCGAACTGTGAGGGACGCAGCGAAGAGTATGCACCTTTCTATGTCTGCAGAGATCCATGCAAGTGGGGCGTCGTGAAAGCTGACTACAAGAAGGGAAAAAAATAAATGTTGAAATTTTGCCTGGGGTTTTACCAATGCACTATGCAGCAAATGTGGGCCAACACCATAATTCAAAGCAAAAAGGGTCATTGGTCAGCAAAGCCCCCTCAGCATGACCTTCTGAACTTCCACACAGAGTTAAAGCAGACTTTTCCTCGAAAGGTTTCCAAAAGACCATCAGAGTTGCACGAGTCTAATACTATGTAATTCTGAAAATTGCTTTAAAATGTGGTAACTTGTATAACTGACAAATTAATGATTATAGCCTGATATACCTCTTTAAAATGTGTGTAATGTTTTATCCATGTTCTAGAACCAATGATTTAACCAGTATGATTTGTAACCAGAGATTGAAGTCCCGAGGAAGCCTCTCAATCTATATGGTTCAGAGAAGGCCTCACTTCAAAGCCAACCTCATCATTCATACCGACAATAAATATCCTATCTTACAGAGGTCCAAAACATTGACGGAACAAACTTTCAACCCAGAGCCAAGAACCAAGCAACACAAAGAATGCAAGGAATCACAAAGTCACACAAGTACATCTCTATAATTTGCTCAAAGTGCTAGTGAATTAGTTAGATACTTTGGGTAATCCGATAGCAAATCGACTCAAAGAAGGATAAATGGTTCTTAAGGTATTTAATAACTTTATATAAAGGTAACAGACTCAATAAAGTTAATTTTCACTGTATTGATCGTTTCACATTCTGTCACTCTTCTCACCAACCTGTCTCATGTATATATGTGTTAGATTAGATTTATGTTTAGAATAGTAATAAAGTTTGTCTGTATTCAAAGATGAGACATAGACTGTGGTATATTTTCATAAATAAGCCATTCTTTAATGATTCCGTATAAACTTCTAACAAAAGTGGAGCCAGTGCTGCAGCATAAAATCAAAAAAATCCAGCGACAAAGCCATCTGGCTTTGGATGCCAGTAAGCAGGGCCTTAATTACCTCGTCAAACTCCTCCAAGGTTATCTCAGAGTCAAGAGAATTGTTTTGCTCAGTCGTCAATTTAGGGAGTTCTAATGGTTCCACAAACTATCTAATATCTTCATCAGTAGATGAAGACATGGAACTATAAATATCAAGATCGAACTCATTAAAAGCATTTTTAATATCAATGTCTAAGGTAAATATTTCACCACTGAGGGAATGGTAGAAAAATATATCTAGCCAAAGGTTTTCCTGCTTTGTCCTCTGACGCTATGACTGTCTTGCCCTGAATAGCCAAAATTCCACTTTCCGCAACAAAATAGTATTATATCTGTATTTCAATCAAGCAAATTCTCTGAGACCAGCAGGCAACATTCGGCACTTCAGCTTCGACGAGTTCTCGTGTTTTTGATTTCTTTTATAAATGAGGCATATTGTATGATCTGACCCTTAAGAACTGCCTTAAGTGCCTGTCAAGCCACACTCACAGAAGATACTGAGAACCAGTTGGTCTACATATAAACATTGATTTCAACCTTTACCATTATTTGGAAATCAGGATTTTGCAAAAGTGATACATTAAAGCGCCAACTATATGATTTCTTTTTCTCCATATGTGATAACATCTCTAAACCCACCAGGGCGTGATCTGAGATTAAGATGTTTCCAACTGAGCAATCGACAAACAGATGAAATGAGGGATTTAGACATATAAAAAAATCTATTCTAGAATAAATTAAGAAAAAAAAACTGTCTAGTCCATTATGTAAGACCAATATTTTTACACATTCTGTGAAGTGCCCGAGATGCTCTCGGGGGCTTACACACTTTTGCTGCATTATGATCAAGGACAGAGTCTATCAAAATATTAAAGTCTCCTCCCAATATTATATCATGAGGGGTGCCAACGGTTTGCAACATCCCTTTAAGATCTCTAAAAAAGACCTGATCATAAGAATTAGGTGTGTAAATATTAGCCAAAATCAACCTTTGCCCCTGAATTTCAGCTAAAACAATAATGACTCTTCCAAATGTATCTTTAATCTGTTTGAGACATTATAATTTGAGATGTTTACTTATCAATGTAATGACTCCCTTGTTCTTACTTGAGCCAGCACTAAAGAAAACATGTCCACCCCATATTTTCAGCTTCCTGAAAGATGAGTTTCTTGAAGAAACACTATTTCATATCTCTTAAGTTTAAGAAAAGAAATAACCTTCCTTCTTTTTATGGGGTGCCCCAACCCATTCACATTCCACGTGGAGAGAGATAATCCACTCATATTAACATTTGACATTTTGATATAATAGAAAAAATAAACTGTGTCAAAAACAAAATTATAAAGAATACATTCCAACATTAGTGGAACAATCAAACCCCGAACCCCGGAGTAGCATGAACATCCAAGCAATAAAATCTGATGAATGTGTGCGGAGAGGACCAGCCTGCCGCATCACAAACCTGCTGCAGAGGGACCCCTCTATCCAAGGCCTGACGCCTACTGGCGAAGCTTGACCGTGCGCCTCATAGGCCAGGGCAATAGCATCCCTCACCCAATGTGACATAGTCTGCTTGGTAGCGGCCGCCCCCTGTTGCGGCCCCCATAGCAGACAAATAATTGCACTGACTTACGCCACTGGCTAGTGCGGTGGACATAAGTCTGAAGGGCACGGACTGGGCAGAGTCCGTGAAGTCTTTCCTGCTCTGGCGTTAAAAACGACGGGGAGCAGACGGCTTCCAGAGTGACAGGGTGTAGTGTCGAAAAAGGCAGGAAGGTAGTCAGGATGAGGATGCAGGATAGCTTTGGGCAAACTCTAAACAGGCCGGCAAAACAGACAGAGCCTGTAGATCCCCGATTCTCTTAAGAGAGGTAATCGCCATAAGAAAAACCATCTAGAGAGTCAGAAGTCTTTCAGACGCTGACGCTAGAGGTTCAAAGGAGGTCTCAATCAGACCCTCCAGGACTATTGCTAAGTCCCATGAGGGAGTTCTGGTCCTAACAGGAGGCCTCAGTCGCCTGGCTCCAAGAATGAAGCGAGCGAGAAGAGGATGTCTCCCCAAAGGCACCCCGTCCATCAAGGCGTGGCAAGCCGAAATGGCGGCCACATAAACCCTGAGAGTAGTGGGGCATATGCATGCTGACAGTTTTTCCTGCAGAAAGTCCAGAACTGAAACAATCTGGCAGTTAACTGGATCTGCACCATGTAAACTGCACCACTTTTCGAAGACACCCCATTTACTGGTGTAGATTCTTCTGGTGGAGGGAGCCCTAGCACTAAGAATGGTCTCGATAACTTCAGGCGACAGCCCTGTGTCCCTCAGTTGGTACCCTTCAGGGGCCAAACATGAAATTTCCACAATTCGGGCCGGGGATGACATATCGTCCCCTGTGCCTGAGACAGAAGGTCCCTCCTGTCCGGAATCGCCCAAGGCGAGCCGTCGAGGAGAGATATAATTTCTGAGAACCAAATCCTGTTTGGCCAGCGAGGCGCTATCAGTAAGAGGCAAGACCCTTGCTGGCGAACTCTGGCCAAGACTCCCAGGAGCAGAGAAACTGGGGGAAAAGCATACAGACACATTCTGGGCCATGTCGCGTCCAGACCCAGGGGGGGCTGGGTGACAGAGAGAAGTAGAGGGGGACATTGCGCAGTCTCTTGAGAGGCGAAGAGGTCCACTTCTGCTCTGTAAAATCTCTCCCAAATTTGTTGTACTACCTCGGGGTGGAGTTTCCACTCGCCCCTCTGTATGTTTTGTCTGGACAGATAATCTGCTCCCACATTTAGGCGTTCAGGGATATAAATTCCTGAGTGACAGAAGCTTGCCCTGGGCCCAAAGTAGAATCCGAGGTGCCAGCAAACTCAGGTGGCGAAAACGTAGACCTCCTTGATGGTTTATGTAGGAGACTGCTGCTGTGTTGTCCACCCGTGCAAGGACATGGCAGCTTCTCAGATGTCGGAGGAAGTATTTCAGGGCCAGAAATACCGCCATCAGTTCGAGGCAGTTGATGTTCCAATCGAGCTGATGACCCTCCCATTCCCCTTGGGCTGGACGACCACTTAAGGCCGCACCCCAACCCGTCAGAGAGGTGTCTGTCATTAGCATCCTGCGACGACATGACGCACCGAGAGTGGGACCCAAGGTAAGAAACCGGGGTCTGAACCACATAGAAAGGGAACAAAGCGCTCAGTTCTGGATGGACCTGACACGAGCGGGAGACAACTGTGCCCGCATCGTGATCGAGTTCCATATAATCCCTAGATAGGTAATTTCCTGGGTCGGAGAAAGAACGCTCTTTTTGACGCTGAGTCTCAGACGCAGAGAACCTAGATGAGCCAAGACGATATCTCTGTGCTGAACTGCCAGTTCTTGAGACTGTGCTAGTATCAGCCAGTCGTCTAAATAATTCAGAATGCGGATGCCCTGGAGTTGTAAAGGAGCCAGTGATAGGGCTAGGCCAAATGGAAGAACCCGATACTGGAAGGCTTCATCCCCGAAAGCGAACCTCAGGAACTTCCTGTGCTGTGGCAGAATTCAAATATGGAAATATGCGTCCATGAGATCGATCGTGACCAGCCAATCATGATGTTGGATCTGAGACATGACCAACTTGACAGTTAGCATCTTGAACTTGAACACCCTGACCAAGCGGACGCAACCCCCCACCCTTCTTGGGAACCAGGAAGTATCTGCTGTAATAGCCTGACTCTTCCTCTGGAAGGGGAACATGTTATATGGCCCCTTTTATCAAGAGATTTTGCAGTTCTTTCCACAGTAGACATGCCTGCTCTGGTCTTATGGTAGTGGGAACCACGCCGTTGAAACGCGGAGCGCGGAGAGCGATTTTAATTCTGTAGCCTCTTTCTACAGTCTTTAGAACCCACATAGAAATACCTGGCAGAAGTTTCCACGCTGCCAGGTTCTCTGAGATGGATACTAATTTCAACACTTCCTGTTGAGGGGGTGTTGAGTGTTCTGTGTTCTGGATTAAGGCAGGAAGCAACGGTACACCCAACTCTTTTGTTGGAAGCCTCTATCACCCGAAACACCAAAGAGTGAAGAGGTTTCGTGAGGGTATCAGGAGGGCCGAAGAGTATGATACACGTGCCACGTCCCGAAGGGAACTACCCTCACAAGGTTGGGTACAAGACCGTCAGGGTTTCTTTATTTTAGAAATCACAGCCCTTGCTGTGGGCGGCTGCTGAGGGCGACGAGCCTGTCCCCAGTCCCTACGAGGGGGAGCACGTCTCACCACTCTCTGTTTTTGAGCCTCCCTCCTAGCAGAATCGGGGCGAGAATGGGTGGCTGACGGCGAGGCCCTGAGTGCGACGAGGAAGAAACTGCCCAAAGGCTTCCTCGTGGCTTTTCGCCTCCTGGAATCTGGAGATAACCGTATTCATAGCGTCTCCGAAGAGACCAGAAGGCGAAACCGGGGCATCGAGTAAGAAAACTCTTTATCCCGGATGCCTGAAAGGTTAAGCCATAAATGTCTCTCTGTACTGACTAAAGCGGACATAGACCGGCCAATGGCACGGGCTGACTGCTTGGTCGCACGGAGAGACAAATCTGTAGCTCGACGAAGTTCTGAAAAAGCCTCTTGTCGAGAGTTTCACCCGTACTCAGGTCTTTTAGCAGGTCAGCCTGGTACGCCTGTAACACAGCCATTGACCCGGCGGCATCATTGAATACCCTCGCGCCTCAGCACCCATGATAGTTAAATATAACGACATCGAGGGCACGTGAATGCGCGAGATATAAGGTTTCCTCCACGAACGAGCAAGCTCATCGTGGAGGTCATCAAAGAAGGGAAGGGACTGATGATGTTCCCTTCCTTGGCCACCAGACAGAAATCTGTCCTCCAACTTGGAGCGTTTGGGGTTTCTTGGTCGCGTGGCCAGTCTAATTGAAGTCTGGCCACTGCACAAGTAACCACATCGAGTAACTCTTCAGAGGATTTTGAGTCATGTTTTGCGTTACTCGAAATCTACAGATCCAAGAGAATCGAGGTCCCCTTGTGAACTGAAGAGGCGCCGGAGCGCTTCAAGATCACGCAAAGGACCAGCCGCATCTGGGGAGAGAGCGAGCAAAGGAACGTACCCGTCTCTCGCTCCTCAGCCAGATCCATATGAGAGCCCCACGAATGAAGTCCGGGTGCCGGTTCTCGGAAGTGAAGCGAGCGCGAAGCATTCTGACCGAAAGAAGGTCACAATGCACGCACCCGCCCTGCCCCAACACGAGAGCAGCGTGCTCTTCCCCAAACAAACAAAACAAAACTCATGCGTGTCCTTGTCAGTCATGTAATGTTGACAAGGAAACACGCATCATTTGCTCTGTTTCTCCGCCATTCTCTTTTTTATAAATAAATAAATAAATATATATATATATATATATATATATATATATATATATATATATATATATATATATATATATATATATATATAAATAATCTCTGTCAGAGCAGAGAGAGAAAGGAAAGAAAACTGCCTAGAAATTCTAACTCCTAACAAAGCGAAGAAAGTTTTTTAGCAGGTTTGTGAGACACACAACACAAAATGCTCTGAATGAAAAATATCTGACGACACGCTGGTGACGCCTCTATTTTATAGCCTGGCCACAGGTGCATCTAATGATCATCACCAGCCAAGGCTAAAATTCCGGTCAATGTTCATTGACGTGTTACACACAAATTCACAGCTGTTCACAATGCAGGATTGATCACCATAGCGCTTAGCAAAAGCGCAGCATCATAGTGAAGCTTTTTGTAAAGGGAACATGCGCATTCAGTTTCCGTGGTCAGTCAAACGAGTTGTAGGAAATTTGGCTGATGTACAGTCAGGTCCATAAACATTGGGACATTGGCACAATTCTAATCTTTTGGCTCTATACACCACCACAATGGATTTGAAATGAAACGAACAAGATGTGCTTTAATTGCAGACTTTCAGCTTTAATTTGAGGGAATTTACATCCAAATCAGGTGAACGGTGTAGGAATTACAACAGTTTATATGTGCTTCCCACTTTTTAAGGGACCAAAAGTAATGGGACAGATTAATAATCATAAATCAAACTTTCACTTTTTAATACTTGGTTGCAAATCCTTTGCAGTCAATTACAGCCTTATGTCTGGAACTCATAGACATCACCAGACGCTGGGTTTCATCCCTGGTGATGCTCTGACAGGCCTCTACTGCAACTATCGTCAGTTCCTGCTTGTTCTTGGGGCATTTTCCCTTCAGTTTTGTCTTCAGCAAGTAAAATGCATGCTCAATCGGATTCAGGTCAGGTGATTGACTTGGCCATTGCATAACATTCCACTTCTTTACCTTAAAAAATTCTTTGGTTGCTTTCGCAGTATGCTTCGTATCATTGTCCATCTGTACTGTGAAGCGCCGTCCAATGAGTTCTGAAGCATTTGGCTGAATATGAGCAGATAATATTGCCCGAAACACTTCAGAATTCATCCTGCTGCTTTTGCCAGCAGTCGCATAAACCAATAAATACAAGAGAACCAGTTCCATTGGCAGCCATACATGCCCACGCCATGACACTACCAAAACCCTGCTTCACTGATGAGGTGGTATGCTTTGGATCATGAGCAGTTCCTTTCCTTCTCCATACTCTTCTCTTCCCATCACTCTGGTACAAGTTGATCTTTGTCTCATCTGTCCATATGATGTTGTTCCAGAACTTTGAAGGCTTTTTAGATGTTGTTTGGCAAACTGTAATCTGGCCTTCCTGTTTTTGAGGCTCACCAATGGTTTACTTCTTGTGGTGAACCATGTGTATTCACTCTGGTGAAGTCTTCTCTTGATTGTTGACTTTGACACACATACACCTACCTCCTGGAGAGTGTTCTTGATCTGGCCAACTGTTGTGAAGGGTGTTTTCTTCACCAGGGAAAGAATTCTTCGGTCATCCACCACAGTTGTTTTCCGTGGTCTTCCGGGTCTTTTGGTGTTGCTGAGCTCACCAGTGCGTTCTTTCTTTTTAAGAATGTTCCAAACAGTTGATTTGGCCACACCTAATGTTTTTGCTATCTCTCTGATGGGTTTGTTTTGATATTTCAGCCTAATAATGGCTTGCTTCACTGATAGTGACAGCTCTTTGGATCTCATATTGAGAGTTGACAGCAACATATTTCAAATGCAAATAGCACACTTGAAATTAACTGTGGACCTTGTATCTGCTCCTTGTAAATGGGATAATGAGGGAATAACACACACCTGGCCATGGAACAGCTGAGCAGCCAATTGTCCCATTACTTTTGGTCCCTTAAAAAGTGGGAGGCACATATACAAACTGTTGTAATTCCTACACCGTTCACCTGATTTGGAAATACCCTCAAATTAAAGCTGAAAGTCTGCAGTTAAAGTACATCTTGTTCGTTTCATTTCAAATCCTTTGTGGTGGTGTATAGAGCCAAAAAGATTAGAATTGTGTCGATGTCCCAATATTTATGGACCTGACTGTAGATGTACACGGTACTGATTAAAGTGTCCACGTACTTCTACCAATATATGTAGCAAATTTGGTAGTATAAATGTACATGGTATGGATTAAAGTGCTGCAGTTCTCCCACCATTATATGTAGGAAACAGTACGTGATCTAGGAATTAAATGAATCTGTCCTTATTCTACATCATTATTATGTTAGGAAATGTATAATGGAATTAGTTGTGTTCAACAACCATTATAAGAAAGATCAATTACAAATAACTAGATTATTTATCTGAATAAAATTCTTCACCATTAAAATCGTAATACAACATCTCGTTGTATCCGCTCACAATTTCTATTGTAAAGAATTCGCTTTAATAAGGGAATTATGATTCATTCATTTATTGGAGTAATATTATTCTTATGGCTTATTGAAAATAATATCACCCATATTTAGGTATAGCTTTGAAGCTAAATATTTTAAAAACAGGGATGAGATTATTTATCAGCCTATACCAGTCACATTATCTTTTAATACAGACAAACTTTATTGCTATTCTAAACAGAAAACTCATCAACACATACAACATGAGGTTGGTTAGTAATGACAGAATATGAAGTAAATGATCAATACAGAGAAAATGAACTTTATGTAGTCTGTTGACAATTAAGAACCATTTATCCTTGTTTGAGTCTTAATTGATTTGCAATCGGATTACCCAAAGTATTTAAAAATACACCAGCACTTTGAGCAAAATCTGGAGATGTACTCGCGTGTCATTGCGTTTCCTTGCATTGCATTTCCTCATGTTGTTTGGTTCTTTAGCATTTGCAGAACGTTAGTTTCACGATGTCTTGGACTCTGTTATGATCGCGGATAGTTATTGTCTGGATAAAGAGAGGCCATCCTCCCAGTATCCTGCAAAAATACTCCACAAAACAATCTCCAGCCAACAGGAGCCATAAGCACAAAGAACAAGCAGATTCATCCACAACTGTCCCTAAGGAGTGTTATTCCACAAACCAAACTCCAGCTGCTAGGCTGAACCAGCACAAAAAAGAAACAAAACATGTATAGTTAATGATTCAAGTTAATTCAGAGGCCACATAAGAAACACACCATGACTTCCTCAGTTCATCATCTTTATAAAAGACATTGCTTGATGTAGGCATGTAGATATTTTGCAGCCATCCTTAGAATCCATTGTCAATCTGTCTGGGAACTTCAGTGTAAAAGCGATCTTCCATCAATGTAAAAGTTTCTTGAAGGAGTGTTATTCCAAAAAACAAACTCCAGCCAAACCAACACAAAAAGAAACACAAATGTCACCCAGCTTCCTCAGACAGCCAAGAGTAAGTACAGCGAGTCAATAAACTCACATGAGAAACACCAAATGGCTTACTCACTCCAATGTAAGGTAAGACTACACACCACAGCAACTCACAGATTGGGCAACCAGCTGGACCTCGTTTTTACACGTAACTGTACCACCTCAAATATTCTTGTTACACCTTTACATGTCTCTGATCACTACTTTGTTCAATTCAACATGATTCTCCCATCTATAGTAAAACCGACTCCACCGTTGGTTTCTTTTAACCTTAACCTCCGTTCCATCTCACCCTCTCGCCTTTCCACTGATGTCTCTAACTCTCTTCCCACAATAAATGTATTTTCCACGCTTGATGTAAACACTGCCACAGACACACTTAACTCTACTTTAACAACCTGTCTAGACAACATTTGTCCTCTCTCCTCTAGACCAGCTTGTACTACACCACCCAGCCCCTGGCTGTCTGACGTTCTTCGTGAACATTGGAATGATCTCAGAGCAGCTGAGAGGAGATGGCATAAGTCTAGAGATCCAGCAGATCTAGGTAAATATCAATTTCGGCTTGCAACTTTTTCAGATAACGTTAAAGCTGCAAAAACCTCCTATTACCAGACCAAGATCAACAGCACCACAGATGCTCATAGCTTATTTAGAACATTCAACACACTTCTCTGTCCTCCCCCTCCACCACCTGACACATCTCTGACAGCAGATATCTTTGCCACATTTTTTACAAATAAGGTTACAACCATCAGCAATACATTCACTACACCACACCCTGTCAAACACCTGGTTCCTGTATGCAACCATTCTTTCTCTATGTTCTCTCCTCTGACTGACACTGAGGTCTCTAAACTCCTCCTCTCCAACCACCCCACCACCTGTTCCCTTGACCCATTCCATCACACCTTCTCCAGGCCATCTCTTCGTCCATCCTATCTGCACTTACACACATAATTAACAAATCTCTACTTACAGGCACTTTTCCCACTACATTTAAGCAGGCTCGAGTACCCCACTGCTGAAAAAACCTCCACTTAACCCCACACAGATAGAACACTACAGACCAGTCTCTCTCATCCCTTTCATGGCAAAAACACTTGAAAGGGCAGTTTTCAATCAGATCTCTGCCTATCTCTTACAGAACAAGCTGCAGGATGACAATAAGTCAGGCTTCAAAAGTGGACACTCCACCGAGACTGCCCTGCTGTCTGTCACAGAGTCGCTGAGACAGGCGAAAGCTGAATCCAAATCATCTGTTCCGATTCTGCTGGACCTTTCTGCAGCCTTTGACACAGTCAACCATCAGATCCTTCTCTCCACCGTCTCTACTCTGGGCATCAGAATAACCGTGTTTGACTGGTTGACCTCCTATCTCTCAGATAGGTACTTCAAGTAGACTGGAGATGTGAGGTATCCAAACTACATCAGCTACTTACTGGGGTACCTCAGGGATCAGTGCTTGGGCCACTTCTCTTCTCCATATACACAACATCACTGGGACCCATCATTCAGTCACATAGTTTCTCTTACCACTGCTACGTTGATGACACGCAACTCTACTTGTCTTTTCAGCCCAACGACACCACAGTGACTGCTCAAATCGCTGCCGGTCTGGCAGACATCTCGGCCAGGATGAAGGAACACCACCTTCAACTCAACCCAGCCAAGACCAAACTCCTTGTCTTTCCAGCCAACCCTGCTGTTGAACACAACATCACTGTGCAGCTGGGTTCATCTACAGTATCGCTTTCCAAAACAGTCAGAAATTTAGGGGTAACCATCGATAACAAGCTACATTTCACAAACCACATCTCAAAGACTGCAAAATCGTGTAGATTTACACTCTACAATATCAGGAAAATAAGACCTTTCTTCTCTGAAATGCCACAGAATTGCTTGTCATAACTATACTAAACTACTGCAACTCGCTCATTGCAGGCCTTCCTGCATGTGCAATTAGACCTCTGCAAATGATCCAGAATGCAGAGAGCACATGTTACACCACTCTTTGTCTCTCTCCACTGGCTGCTGGTTGATGCATGTATTAAATTCAAGGCTCTGATGCTGGCATACTGGGTATGCTCCAGCACACATAAAATAATTTATGCAGATCTACACTCCTGCCAGAAGCCTGCGGTCGGCTAAGGAACATCACCTTGTTGTACCAACACAAAGAGGCACCAAAACACTTTCACGGACTCTCAGTTTCATCATACCACGTCCAGTCACTAAAAAAACTAAAAAACATTCTTGTTGCACTTCAATCTGTTTTGAATGCTATTCTGATGCTAGTAAAACTTTATAGTATGGCACTTTTCGTACAAATTACTCCTTAAGATGATTCGCTTATGTTTTCGTCTTTTGTAAGTCGCTTTGGATAAAAGCGTCTGCCAAATGAATAAATGTAAATATCATATACACTCGTCTGGTAAAACCTTTCTTTCTTGAAAATGAAGCAGTTTTCGACAATGTTTTCAGTGACTTGAGTGGCAAGGCCAAAAGTTCAGCACCGTGGCAAAGAAAGGCCTTACATTGCTGAACAGTGTAAAGGGATTAATGGAAAGGAGGAGGTGAGAACTGACTTGACAATATAAATAGTATTTTAATGATGAACTGAACAAAAAGACAGACAGGCTTCGTTCAGCTGCCTGTAAATCTCTCTTTGTCACACTGCGACAAAGGCCCTTATCCCTCTCAGGCTAATCTGCCCAATTAGGGACCCTTCTACATATTGAAGCAATTATTATTTCTAAACTGTGCATTTTGAAATCACAGTTTTTTACAAAGTTTGTTTCTAATTAATTAAAAATAAACCATAATTTTTTCATATCTATGTTTTCACGCTTATAACCAATATGCTTTTGATTTTAATTTGAACAATAATTAGCAGCCAATACTTCGGTTGATCTCTACTTTTCAGGTGTTTCGTGAATGACAGCACTTAAGACATTTTATATCAGTCGATTACTTTTTACACCATCTTTGTTTGCTTGTTTCCCAGATTGGGGTGATTGTATATTGAAGAAGTGTAGTTTACATTATCTTAATTTAAACTATGAGCTAGAATATTCAGAAGAACAAATTATATTACTTTGTCACCTGTTGGTATGACCAAAACAATGGAAACTTACACTAAATATCCAACTACATTGGAGCTGTCCTTCATTATAGCAAATAAAAATAGTTGATTAAAATGATTAATGGGATATTGTTATGAAATCACACAGCACACCACTTTAACAACTTAATTAAGCTCAACCTGATTATTTTATTAAGTACTTATGTAGTCGTATATGGATATCAAAATGCCTTTGCTTTTACACCTTCTTTGAATTTGTCATCAGAATCTGTCCCTGACCACCTCCAAATGTGGTTTCAGTGAATCGATCACAATCACAATGGGTGCATTTTCACCTGGCATTTATGGGTGCATTTTCACCTGGCATTTAATGTGGTCAAGTGCTATCCAATAGCAACCCGGTCACCAAAAACTAATTTTAATGCCAGGAGTAAATGGGGCCTTTACTCACCACCTCTAAAACAAACATTGGGAAATGATTGATGATGATTCTAATGTAAATAAAAAACTCTTACTAAAAGTTCAGAAGGCTGAAGATAAGAAGTTGGTTTCATGTCAACTTGCTTTTGTAAAAATGCATTACGGATGAGGAGACAACATAAACTTCTTCAATAGATTGGCTCCTCTGAATTTTGCAGAATGATCTCTGCTAGTATCGGTTTATGCTTTCCAAAAGACCGAACTGTCCCGCTTAGTGGCCAAAGCTGGAACTACATTTGTGTCAAGAACTTCTTTCAATGGATGTGACATGAAAGTAAGTAAAATTTATTTATATAGCACCTTTAACAGATAAAAATCACAAAGTGCTTTACATGTAGCAAAATAACAATTTGAACAGTTAAGAAACATTATACAAAGCCTACAACATAATAGCTAAGTCAACTGAAAGCTTGTCTGAATAGAAGTGTCTTCAGCTGTTTTTTAAAAGAATCAACACAATCAGCCACACGCAACGACAATGGCAGGGCATTCCACAGTTTGGGAGCAACTGCCTGAAAAGAGCGGTCTCCCCGAATTTTAAGTCGGGTTTTGGGGACAATCAGGAGATTTTGACCTGAGAAACGAAGAGTGAGGAAGGAAGAGTAAGGGGTCAACATGTCCGAAATATATTTAGGGGTCTGTCCATGAAGTGCTCTAAAAGATCAAACTAATATTTTATAATCAATTCTATATTTTACTGGAAGCCAGTGAAGAATAAATAAGATCGGAATAATGTGAGTCCTTTTGTTTGTTCCTGTTAATAGCCTGGCTGCTGCATTTTGCACCAATTGGAGACGGCTCAGAGAAAATTTGTTAAAACAAATAAAAAGAGAATTACAATAGTCTAAACGTGACGAAATAAAAGCATGAATGATCAACTCCATGGTAGCTTTGTGTAGTATTGTTCTCAGTTTAGAGATATTTCTCAAATGATAAAAGCAGTTTCTGACCAACTGTCTAGAATGACCATCCAGAGACATTGATTGGTCGAACAGAACACCAAGGTTTCTTAGGCTCAACTGGATGGATGAGTCCAAGGAACCAAGGTGTTGTTTCATTTGGGGTAGTTTTTGTTCTGGAGCAATGATCAAAGTTTCAGTCTTTTTGTATTCAGTTGTAAATAATTGTTGTATAACCAAGTCTTAATGCATGACAGGCATTCCAATAAATCAGTTAATATACCTAACTCCGACTCTTTGAAAGAGCAGTACAACTGAATGTCATCGGCGTAAAAGTGTTTAAAATTACGAATTATATCACCAAGAGGGCTAATATACAATAAAAACAAAATAGGACCTAAAACAGAACCCTGAGGAACTCCATATGTAAGAGGGGTCATTTCTGACAAAATGTTGTTTACAGACACACAAAAAGATCTATCACTCAAGTGAACCATTTTAGAACAGAGCCAGAAAACCCCATTTCATAACGTAGCCGATTTATCAATACTGTATGGTCCAATGTATCAAATGCAGACGATAGGTCAAGTAAAATCAGCACAGTGTATTGTCCAGAGTCAGCAGCCATCAAGACGTCACTTGATACTTTAAGAAGCGCAGTCTCAGTTGAATGGTATTTACGAAATCCTGACTGAAATTTATCAAACAAATTTTTTCCTTCAAGAAATGAAAACAACTGCCCCGCCACCACTCTCTCAAGGATTTTAGATAAAAAAGGCAGTTTAGATATAGGCCTGTAGTTAGTTGGTTCAAAAGAATCCAAATTAGGTTTCTTTAGTATGGGGCTGACAACTGCTTGTTTAAAATGGCTAGGAACAGAACCGGTTAAAAGGGAAATGTTAATCAATCTTAACAATATACGGTCCAACTAAATCAAACTCATTTAATAGCAATGAAGTCAGCAATAGTGGACTTGAGGATAGTTTCACTTTACTTAATAAACCCTTAATATCCTCTCGAGTGACGGGTGAAAAATTATCCCAAGAGTATGAAGCAGATACACCACAGGATATGATCTCAAGAGATGGGTTTATAGTAGCTCTAATATCTTGCACTTTGTTTACAAAAGCGTGTAAAAACCTGTTACAATCAGTCGTTGAGTGCACAGGCACTAAAGGAGCAAGGGGAGAGACAATCTTAGATATAGTATCAAACAGGACTTTAGGATTTTTCTTGTTCAGAGTTACAAGATTAGCAAAATAGACCGACCTGGCCAGTTTTATCATAACATTAAGCAATGTGATATAAGCTCCTTCGAATGCATTCTATGCAGCAACGGTTTACAAGGAAGACAGTCAATATTAGAAGACAGGTTGAAAAATATGCAACTGTGGTAATACATAACACTCAATTGGTCAATGTTCAGGCCTAAAGAAAAAACAAGGTCCAGAGTATGGCCATTTATATGTGTAGGGCCAGAAACACACTGTTTAAAATGAAATGATTCAGTGAGTGTTAGGAACTCAGATGCCACAGTACAAGAAGAGTCATCAATATGGAAGTTAAAATCCCCAAGTATCAGAACATTTTCAAGTTTGATAATTGAAGAAAAAAACTCTGCAAAATCCTCTAAAATCAAGCGAGCAGGACCAGGAGGTCGGTAAATTAAGACACAGTAAAATGAGTCAGTATTTACAACCTTAGTCATCTGTAGTTCAAAGGAGTTGAAAGAGTCAGAATTCATCAACCTGCAGCAGAAGCGGTCCCGGTACACGAGCGCGAGTCCGCCTCCTCGCCACAACACCTGTGGTGTTCCAAACACAGAACAATCCGGAGGACACAGTTCATTGAGATAGGTGTACTCCATTTCTCGCTGCCAAGTCTCAGTTAGGAAAATAAAGTCAATATGTTCCTTTGTAAATAAATCATTGAGGATGAACGCCTTGTTAGCAATGGAGCTTGTATTAAACAGAGCAAATCGAGCCGGCTGGGCACTATCTGATAGGTCGTGATTGACATTTGCTAACTGGCATGTCACAGGACACAAAAACCGCTCTCACAGAAAGGGATTTCGGAGCCGCCGAGTCATAAAAGCCTGGTCAGGTTGACTAATCCAAAAGGGCGGCGGTGCACAGGATGAGTTTCTGCCCGACTTGCAGACAGGAACCGACCACAAGCATCGTTCGACCCAGAAAGATCCTGGACCACTCGGACAAGGTGGTTGTCCACATTGTTTCCTCAGCCTGGCCTGGACACCTGCCCTGGAACCCCGCCTCCTTCTCCTACCTTGGGGCCTAACCACCAGCAGGCACACCGGCGATGACGTGTAATACTCTGGACTTGGAGGGAAAAACTCTGTGGACCTGGCCCAGGTAACAGAAAAGTCATTCATATTTCTCCTTGATGTAGAATAACGTGTGACGATCATATTTTAAAACAGCTGAGACACATCTACTAGTTATCAGGGCTGATAAGACAAAAAACAACCCTACAAAAACCACAGATGCGGTGAGAGGAGGGAAAGAGCAGAGGCAAAGCCGAACAAAGGTGCCATCTTGTCACTCTTAGAAGAGGTCAGGCAGCACGCCCAATTTTCGGAAACATATTAGTTATTACATTAATGTACTCCTATTCCAAATCCTAATCCTAAACTCTACTGTACCCAAACCACAAACCTAACCATAATAGAAATGAGATGAAAACAGCATTTTTTTCACTTATTTGCATGATAGTGATGATAAATTTGAGACCACTAAGTTTGAAGCAAAGTTCTTTTCGATATACGTCATATGCACAAATTTAGAGGCATGGGCATGAATTGTTTTTATTTTTCTGTATATTTGCGATTAGTCTTTGGCATTCATGGGCTTGCGAAATGCCTGTTCAACATGCAACTAGGTGTGGGTGGTAGTGTTCGTGCTATTTGTGGGCACATGCCACAGTGTGTGTGTTCTTAAAAATACATGGGAGGCCCATGTAAATGAAGCGGCAAAAAGCCTAATTTGATATTTTTGTGAGAAAGAAGAAAATTGTGCTAAGATGTATGAAAACCATGTATATTCTGAAAACAAACTTTGCATTCCCAGTTTGGGGATTCCACCAACAGGTGCTATCAAAGTGCATGTCCAAATTCTGGAATTACAGTGGAACATAAAAGTATGTCTCTGACAATTACAGTTCTAGCCATGGTGTTGTATGTCAGTAGTTCCCCGTCTGTCACTCTCTTCGACGTTGTGTCGGAGAAGCGCCATGTGAGCGTTCATGTGAGATCACACCAGTTCCTGTATTCCTCTGATGCTCTGCATGCTGTTGGATTGATGGCGCATTACAGCGGCGATTTCTCCTTCTTTGCACGGCAGTGCAATTGCCCCTGGGCGCTTCGACAGTGCAGAAACCCAAACTGTAAGAGAATTATTTAAAAGAGGGATTTCCTCTAAAAGAGCAATACACAGAGCCGTTTAACGTCCTTTCTAGGACGTGTCTTTATAAAGATGACCTTCCGCCCCGATGTAGTTCCTGGATGCGGTGGAGTGCTCTCCGCTTCAGATGACCACAGGCGTTGTCTCGTGTGTCTGGGTAGCGATCACACCGAGGCTGCGTTTGAGGATGGTTCATGCTCTCTCTGCGAGGGCATGACCATGGCAACGTTGCGGTCGCGGCTCGCTTTCAACCGAAAGCAAGCCACTCCAGCCACCCTCCGCATTGCTCCTTCTTCCCACTGGATTGAGGATGGTGCGCGTGGCGCTGGAAGCGATCTGGGGATGGCAGTGGATGCGGCTCCATCAGGTACCCCCCCTCGGACCACCCGTCCCCCGGCACGCTCGTTGACTCCCATCCGTGCTCGAGGCAACAGCGGTTCGCCTCACAGCCAGCCTGCCTATCCTCTGGAGCTCGAAGCAGATGAACTCGTCGATGCATCGGAGAGCACGGCGTCTGATGCAGATGACTCCCTTGGGCTGCCGCCTTCGGGACAGCATGCCCAAGCTAAGGCTGACACTCAGATGTCCGACATGCTTCCCGGGCCGCCGCCAGTGTGGGCTTGGACTGGAGCCCTCCATCCTCCCCACAGCCATCGCGGCTGGATAACTGGTTCCTGGGGTCCGGGCGCCGCTCACAGGACTCGGAAGGCTCCCAGGCTCTCCTGAGACGGATTAGGCAGCGGTACCCAAATTCTCAATAAAAGAGCTATTTCCTTTGTCTCTGGGTCATCTGGCCCGCAAATGCCATTCTCACAGCACTCTGTCACCAGATCTCAACAGTCATGCTGGACGCGGTCCCAGATCCGCCTTCAGCCCCACGACTGTCCCCCGGCCGGCCGGTTCTGACTAGTCCAGAGGACGCACTACAGGACCTCCTCAGTCACTAACCCACCCCCTGCCAGGTGTGCGGAGCAAGGTAAGTGCTTCGATATTTTCTCAGCACCAGAGACTCGGGACGCATCCTTGCCTCCCGACGGCGTACTACCTGCTCCGCCCCGCTGTGAAGCCCCGCCGGGTTTCACAAAAATAATCGCCCCCTTGGTGCCCCTAGCACGGAGCTTGGATGCGTGGCTCACACTTCCCAACCCATCACGCTGGCTGGCCCACACCATCCGACTCGGTTACGCAATTCAGTTTGCCAGGCCCCCGCCCCCCTTCGCGGGCATCTGCTTTACCGCAGTACACGCCGAACATGCCAAATCCCTGCACGCGGAGATCGCCACTCTTTTACTCAAAGACGCGATAGAGCCTGTCCCTCCAACCGAAATGGAGAAGGGTTTCTACAGCCCTTACTTCATTGTACCCAAGAAAGGCGCCGGCTTACGACCGATCTTGGACTTGCGAGTTTTCAACCGGGCTCTGCTCAAACTCCCGTTCAAAATGCTCACGCAAAAGTATATCTTAACATGTGTCCGGCATCTAGATTGGTTTGCAGTGGTAGAACTGAAGGACGCATACTCATATTCCGCGTCTCAATTCTGCCGCGACACCGACCCTTCCTACGGTTCGCGGTCGACGGCCAGGCATTCCAGTACAAAGTCCTCCCCTTCGGCATGTCTCTGTCCCCTTGCGTCTTCACAAAAGTCGCAGAGGCAGCTCTTGTCCGCTCCGAGAAGCCGGCATCTGCATACTCAATTACCTCGACAACTGGCTCATACTGGCCCACTCCCGAGAGTTACTATGCACTCACAGAGACCAGGTGCTCAAGCACCTCAGCCGCTTGGGGCTTCAGGTCAACCGAGAAAAGAGCAAGCTCACCACGGTTCATAGCATCTCCTTTCTCGGCATGTAGTTAGACTCAGTCTCAATGTCTGCATGTCTCACCAACGAGTGTCCGCAATCGGTACTGAAATGCCTCGCCAAATTCAAGCCGGGCACAACGGTCCCTCTAAAAATCTTTTAGAGGCTCCTGGGGCATGTAGCATCCTCCACTGCAGCCACGCCGCTGGGGTTGATGCATATGAGACCGCTTCAGCACTGGCTTCAGACTCGAGTCCCGAGACGAGCATGGTGCCGTGTGACAATCACCCCCACCTCGCTGCATGCCACTCACATCCCCGGCAAACTCAATGTGATAGCGGACGCGCTGTCACGACAATGCTTGCCCAGCAGAGAGTGGAGGCTTCACCCCCAGTCGGTCCAGCTGATTTGGGAACGATTCGGCAAGGCCCAGGTAGATCTGTTTGCCCGAGACCTCCCATTGCCCGAACAGAGACTCCCCTCGGGGCAGACGCACTGGCACACAGCTGGCCCGCGGGGCAGCGCAAATACGCATTCCCCCCAGTGAACCTTCTTGCACAGGTGCTGTGCAAGGTCAGGGAGGACGAGGAACAAGTCACACTAGTGGCTCCCTATTGGCCCACCCGGGCCTGGTTCTTGGACCTCGTACTTACTCCTAGCAACAGCCCCTCCCTGGCAAATTCCCTGAGGAAGGACCTTCTTTCTTTTGGCTCTAGCATCCACATCCAGACCTTTGGAAACTCCACGTCTGGTCCCTGGACGGGACGTGGAAGATCTAGCTGGTCTACCACCTACCGTAGTAGACACGATCAACCAAGCTAGAAACCCTTCCACTAGGCAGCTCTACGCACTGAAGTGACGCTTGTTCGCAGATTGGTGTTCTTCCCGGGCCGAAGACCCACAGAGGCGCGTAGTTAGGTCAATGCTCTTATTCCTGCAAGAGAGGCTGGAGGGGAGGCTGTCCCCTTCAACCCTAAAGGTGTATTAATGCTCTTTTTCTCATTGGAGAACTGCACTGTCATTAAATTAGTGAAATGTCATTCTAAACAGCTTTTTATGTTCAAAGTTGTGCTTTTGGGCCTGTGTGAGCTGTTTTATAATCCTATATGCAGATTCAAATTTCTTTGGGAAACAACTTTTTTCTGAAAATGTGTAATAAATGATTTAATGATTCATTTTTACCATTAATGCTCTTTTGCTGCATTGTCACTGTATTAGTGAAAAGTCATGTTGCTTTTAAAAAGAAGTAACAGCTGTTGATAATAACACTCTAAACTGCTTTTTGAGTTCAAAATGTTGCTTTTTGGCCATTACTAGCTGATTCATGTAGTTGACAGTAGTCCTACTATGACCATACAGCTTTCTGAGATCAAAATTAGTTTTGAGCCTTAACTAGTTGTTTCATAAATGTTCTACAATTCTTATGTGCAGATTCAGTTTTCTTTAGGAAAACATCTATTTATTTTTTTAGAACTCTGAACAAAGTTGTAATGATGCATTACCATTAATGCTCTTTTTCTCATTGGAGAACTGCACTGTCATTTTTGCTTTAGGGCCCTTACTAGCTAATTGCTGATCATTAAAGCTCTCTTTTGCAATGAATAGCTGCATGTCTATGTAGTAGTAATAAGTCATGTGTCATTGATAAAGAAGTGAATTATAATGAGAAATTAATCCCAAAAACTTTATGCTTATAAAGATACTTTTGGGATTTAATAAGTGTTTTCTTTCTTAATATGAGTGAAAAAAAATTGTATAATGAATTTTTGCCATTAATGCTCTCTTTTTATGTATTGTCACTGTATTAGTGAAAAGTCATGTTGCTTTTAAAAAGAAGTAATATCTAATGATAAAAACACTCCAAACTAATTTTTTAGTTCAAAATGTTGCTTTTGGTTCTTTGCTAGCTGATAGAAACACTCCAAACAGCTTTTTGAGTTCAAAATGTTGCTTTTTGGCCATTACTAGCTGATTCATGTAGTTGACAGTACTTGTGACCATACAGCTTTCTGAGGTCAATATTTGCTTTGAGCCTTTAGTTGTTTCATAAATGTTCTACAATTCTTATGTGCTGTTTCTGTTTTCTTTAGGAAAACATCTATTTATTTCTTAAGAACTTTGAACAAAGTTGTAATGATTCAGTCTTACCATTAATGCTCTTTTTTTGCATTGGAGAACTGCAATGTCATTAAATTGGTGAAACGTCATTCTAAACAGCTTTTTATGTTCAAAATTGTGCTTTTGGGCCTGTGTGAGCTGTTTTATAATCCTTTCACATTCTATGTGCAGATTCAAATTTCTTTGGCAACAACCTTTTTTTTCTTAAAATGTGTAATAAATGATGTAATGATTCATTTTTACCATTAATGCTCTCTTTTGCTGCATTGTCACTGTATTAGTGAAAAGTCATGTTGCTTTTAAAAAGAAGTAACATCTGATGATAATAACACTCCAAACTGCTTTTGAGTTCAAAATGTTGCTTTTTGGCCATTACTAGCTGATTCTTGTAGTTGACAGTACTGTGACCATACAGCTTTCTGAGGTCAATATTTGCTTTGAGCCTTAACTAGTTGTTTCATAAATGTTCTACAATTCTTATGTGCAGATTCAGTTGTCTTTAGAAAAACATTTACTTATTTCTTAAGAACTCTGAACAAAGTTGTAATGATGCAATCTTACCATTAATGCTCTTTTTCTCATTGGAGAACTGTACTGTCATTTTTGCTTTTGGGCCCTTACTAGCTAATTGCTGATCATCAAAGCTCTCTTTTGCAATGAATAGCTGCATGTCTATGTAGTAGTAATAAGTCATGTGTCATTGATAAAGAAGTGAATTATAATGAGAAATTAATCCCAAAAACTTTATGCTTATAAAGATACTTTTGGGATTTAATAAGTGTTTTCTTTCTTAATATGAGTGAAAAAAAATTGTATAATGAATTTTTACCATTAATGCTCTCTTTTTATGTACTGTCACTGTATTAGTGAAAAGTCAAGTTGCTTTTAAAAAGAAGTAATATCTAATGATAAAAACACTCCAAACTAATTTTTGAGTTCAAAATATTGCTTTTGGTTCTTTGCTAGCTGATAGAAACACTCCAAACAGCTTTTTGAGTTCAAAATGTTGCTTTTTGACCATTACTAGCTGATTCATGTAGTTGACAGTACTGTGACCATACAGCTTTCTGAGGTCAAAATTTGCTTTGAGCCTTAACTAGTTGTTTCATAAATGTTCTACAATTCTTATGTGCTGTTTCTGTTTTCTTTAGGAAAACATCTATTTATTTCTTAAGAACTTTGAAAAAAGTTGAAATGATGCAAGCTTACCATTAATGCTCTTTTTATTTGCGTTGGAGAACTGCACTGAGAACTGCAATATCATTAAATTGGTGAAATGTCATTCTAAACAGCTTTTTATGTTCAAAATTGTGCTTTTGGGCCTGTGTGAGCTGTTTTATAATCCTTTCCATTCTATATGCAGATTCAAATTTCTTTTGGAACAACCTTTTTTTCCTTAATATGTGTAATAAATGATGTAATGATTCATTTTTACCATTAATGCTCTCTTTTGCTGCATTGTCACTGTATTAGTGAAAAGTCATGTTGCTTTTAAAAAGAACTAATATCTGATGATAAAAACACTCCAAACTGCTTTTTGAGTTCAAAATGTTGCTTTTTGACCATTACTAGCTGATTCATGTAGTTGACAGTACTGTGACCATACAGCTTTCTGAGGTCAAAATTTGCTTTGAGGCTTAACTAGTTGTTTCATAAAATTTCTACAATTCGTAATGCAGATTTCGATTTTTTATGAAAACATTTCTTTTTTTCTTAAGATGTCTGAACAAAGTTCTAATGATGCAATCTTACCATTAATGCTCTTTTTTTGCGTTGGAGAACTGCACTGTCATTAAATTAGTGAAATGTCATTTTTGCTTTTGGGCCTTTACTAGCTGATTCATGTAGTTGATAGTACTGTGACCAAACAGCTTTCTGAGGTCAAAATTTTCTTTGAGCCTTAACTAGTTGTTTCATAAATGTTCTACAATTCTTATGTGCAGATTCAAATTTCTTTGGGATAACAACCTTTTTTTTCTTAAAATGTGTGATAAATGATATAATGATGCATTTTTACCATCCCTTGTCATAAAATCCTATTGGAATTTCAGTTTATCCTGTGTCGTATCTTATTGGATTCTTCTAGGATCTTATTGGATTCTTATAATCCTATTGGACATTCAGATTTATTTTAATGAAATTTCACTTTGTCCAGTAGTATCTTATTGGATTCTTATAGGATCTTATTGGATTCTCATAATCCTATTGGACATTATGAATTATTTTTATAGAATTTCACTTTGTCCTGTAGTATCTTATTGGACTCTTTTAGGATCTTATTGGATTCTTAGAATCCTTCAAACAGATTTATTTTCATGAAATTTCAGTTTGTTCTGTAGTAGGCTATATCTTTTTAAATTCTATATCTGTATTTCTGTATGTTGTGCTGATATCCCAGGTAATTACAATTAAATATTATAAACATTTATACAGCAATATCATTTTAATCGTTTCAATTCAGAAATTATATACATTATAGATAGATTCATAAATCAAAGAATATAAATACAATTTAGATAGAATGTCATAAAGTCGACACAATAAAAGGAATAATTTACTCTAGGAACACCATGCAGCTCAGATACTATAAAAACATTAAGCCATCAGCTGAGCTCTATGCTAGATATCAGTCAAGCTATATGCTGTTTGGTTGTAATGCAATATAGCATCCTTTTTTAAGCAAATGTGCACAACCTTGCGGACAATTTCTAGAGTTTATACAATTGTAAGTGTTGGAGTTGGCACCACTTCTTTTATATGGGAAGGAGATCCTTCAGACACAAGTTTTTGTGGTCATGTATGATATTTACAATTGACTCAATCTTTCCAATACAAACATTATGTAGCTGAACAGTAAAACTGTTGTGTTTGTACTCAATATTTTTCTGTCATTAACAGTTGTCCATTCACAATTGCTCTGTCATATGTCTCTGCAGAGTACTCATCATTTTCAGATAGATCACAGACTGGGAGCATTAAAATTTTATCTGTGATCTAAAATTTTTTGTCGAGAACATCCCAACAAAACAAGACTTTCTAGCTTTTGTGCCTTAGCAACAAGAGGATAAACACCTAGCCAGTCATTGACAAGTTTGCCCACCCTATTTGAGACATCAGCACTAGTTGTTGTTTGTTTAAGTAGTTGGGGAATTGACTGAAGTATGTTGAATTGGCGTGCAATTTGAGATGGAATATAATTTTTTCCATGACACAACCGCTACAGTTTCTGGTTGTACATCTTGACAGAGAAGGGCAAATGTGTGAGTTGATGGACATTTGGCACATGTCGTTGATATCTCCTGCACAAACTTTGTGATCTTGGATGTTGCTGCTGCCAAGTCATTTTCTGTGACAGTGTCTTTCAGAAAGCAAAACATTGCAGTGACCAGAAGTAGCCAATGTTTCAAAAATGTTGTTGGAAGAATCTTGTACAGAACAGGACCACTGTAGAATAATAGCCAGCTTCTGCATTCCGCAGCCTTCCACCTTTGCGCAACTTTCACAGTCCGTGTTATTCTTGGTATACCAAATGGAGGTTTGATGGTAAGCAGCCTTTGATCAACAAGCTTATGTGATGTCCCAATGTACCATGGGCTGTCATGGTATTTGCTATTGAACCACAAGTCCATGAATTGCTTTGTCACTCCCAAGAGAACACAGTGCATGTAGTCAATTGGAAAGCTGTTCACAACGTCAAAACCAGTGGAGGGATTCAGGAGGACTAATGGTGATACTGTCTTCACCCCAAACACATGGACAACATCATTCTCAATGGCCCTCTGCCCACATTCAATGACATGGTCATGGGTTCTTTTCTGTGCCTCAGTAGGTGGATAGACTCTGGCATATCCTCTTCCCTTTGGCATTGTTTTCCCTTAATTTAAGCAATGTCCACATCCATATGCACCATTGAACTGATGTATACCTTGAAGCACACATCGGGCTACTGTGTCACATGAGCATACGATAGGGAAAACTTTAGACACCACAGTTGTTTTTGTATGTGGGTGCCTCCATTCCAGAACTTGTGAATTGATTTTTAGAATGTCATCCACAAATTGCTTAAGGTAGGTGGACATTGTCAGGTTTACCATGCCCAAACCAGACACCTGCGAGTATCGTGTTTTTGAAACGAACATTTGGTTGGAGTTCATTTATTACACATCTGGTTGGCCACAATGAGAAAGATGAAGATTTAAACATTGGAATGCCATCACAGTTCCATAGTAGTGATATGTCATAGCTGTGAAATTAGGAAGTGTTTGATACATTTCACCCTTTCTCACATCATTTGTTCCATATTCTTCTGATTGAAATGCACACTCATCTTTTTGTAGGATGTCCCTTAGCTGGTCCTCGATAGAGAGACTTATATAAAAATTGCCTTCTACAATATTCTTTTGTGGGTCATTTATCTCATTACACTCTGGACAATGCATGTTGTTCTTTGGAAGATATGTTTGGCAAATGTTGCAGAAAAAGTGAACATTTAGAGACTGAATATTTTTCGGAAAAGGTGGAGAGACTCTGGCAATATGTTGCTACTCGGGAGAAAGACATTTAAAAGCTTTTAAAGGTCTTCCACAGCACTTGCTGTTAAACTGTGACTCAGAGAAAAGGACAAAATTAGAACTATCGCCTGTGCAATTGTTAACTCTGGTAAAGAGGGGCCCCAGATTTTTCAAATAGTGAATTTGAATCAGAATTTGTAACAGCAGTGTCATCCATAGTAGAGTCTAATTCTCCCTGAGTGTCATTCCACTCATCTTCACCATGGTCCATTTCATCAACAGAATCATAAAATTCCTCCTCGTCTTCATCACTGTCCGCAGGGGATTCGTTCTGATGGGTAAGATCATCCCAATTGTAATGAGGAGTGTTGTTTGTCCCCCATCGACTTGTCTTTGGAAGGGGGCAACTCGATTCTGGATCCAAAAATCTAGTAATATGATCAAAGACGATTTTAACATATGACAGTGCTTTCAAGTGATAATATGATCAAGATAAAAAAAAATTTAGTCCTCTGGTACTGTTCAGTCATTTTCGTGTTTTGAAGTTGTTCCATTTTTTACTTAATCAAAATGGAACAAAGCTTTATGATTTCATAGCACTTGCTGCATTAGACACACACTTATATTAGATTAAATACAATTATTATTACTTGTATTAGATGTACAATGCATTATTAATATTTTAAATTGACTAATTAATTATTGCAAATGTATTGAATTGAAATGCTTATCTATACTCAGCTTCAAGCTGTAAAAATAGGGTACCTTTTGTAAGGGCCTCGTTGTTTTGCATTCATTTCAATGTAGGGATATCTTCTTGTTAAGAGGAATCATTTGTGTTCACTGTTGTGGAAAATGTACGAGACTCATACAGGCACGCAACTACAGTAACACGGCTAGATCCACTGGCTGGTGCGAAGCTATGTCTGAATGAGGTCCGGATCCAACAAAACCTTAACCAAGATTAATACACCTATAAAACATTCATGTCTTTTTACATTAAACATAATATAAACGCTCTTTGTTTTGCCCACACAGCACTAGCATATGATTGACAGAATATTGATCACAAAGAAAATATATATAGGCCTATATTTTTTTTAAATCCTATTTAGAAAATGAAGTTTATGTTGATCCCCAACATGGGATGTGCTTCCAATGGAAAAAATTATTAATGGACAGTGTGAAATTGGTGGTGTATGTGATGTACAGTACGAAGAAGAATCCAGCCCTGCAAAAATTTGAAACTATGTTTTTGTAATATGTCTGTGCATTACTGTGATAGAATTAATGCATGTTGTGATAATTATTATTTATCATTTCAGGAACTAGATCTGCCATGCTTAAGCAGCTTCATTCTATTGAGAAAAATCAGTCCATCAAAAGATCCAGACCTGAAGGGAATGAAGAATTAGGGAGAGGGCAGCGGCTGAAATATATGTAGCAGAATACTTTCTGAATCAGAAAGCAGTGAGGAATATGAGTTAGGCTGATGCGGTTTATGGTACCCTAACCCCATTTTGTCATATCTAACACGATATTAACTCCTTGTTTATTAAATAAAAAATCGACTGCTGGCGGTAAATCATTTTCCTATTTAGCACCAAAACTATGGAACAGTCTTCCTAATTTGAAGGTTATATTTGTAATTAAATAATTCTCTTTTATTTACAGTCGGTCAGTAAACAAGTTTCTGCAAAGAAAGTCAAAAGTATAAGAGCCAGATCATTTCTGCAGCAGTAAAATCTAGAAAAAGTAAGATTATTTCAACAAAGTTACATATATCAGGGCTCTAGACTCATTTTTCCCACTAGTCGCACTGATGTGACTTAACTGTCTCGGTTGGTCTCACCGATTTACAATTTGGGCGCACCCTTTTTTATATTAACATAAGGGGTGGGCTATATTGGGCATGAAATATCATATGATTTTTTTCATGAAATCCACAATTTATAACGATTCTTTTTCACGTTGCTTTTACTATTTTGCAAGTGACTGAGCGTTACAGCCAAACTAATATCCCAATTTAAAAAATAAAGCCTTACAAGATAACAAAATATACAATTAAAAAGAATGGCAGACATTTATGCCAAGTGGTAAAGATAAAAATCTTTATCATTATTTTCTTTGTTATTAAAAAATAAGAACAAAGATACACATTACATAATATACAAATGAAATAAACATTGCTTTTTTCCAGCAACAGTAGATGTATTTAACAGAAGCATACCAGAAAGAAATTAAATGAACAAATATAAAAAATTAAACACTACATAGTGTTACACTATGTAGTATAATATAAAACTACACTGTATAAATTATACATTGATTCTTATTAAAGCTACTATTAAAGTTCTCACAAGACTCGTATTTCACAGCACCCATTCACTGCAGAGGATCCATTGGTGAGTAAATTATGCTAAATTTCTCCAAATCTGTTACAATGATGAAACAAACTGATCTACATCTTGGATGGTCTGATGTTGAGTACATTTTCAGCAAGTTTTAATTTTTGCCTGAACTACCCCTTTAATAACTACATACAAACTGTACTAACAAATGTTTTACAATTCTAGGAATCAAGCAGGAATGAAAGTGGAGTCAATTTTGGCCGAATTAAAAGAGATTAAGAGTGTTCTTGTGGAAACTCTAACACTTTTAAAAAATGGTAACCCTGTGTAAAGCTTTTAATTTTTCTAAGTGATTGCGTCAAAATATATAAAAACCTATTTTGTTCTAGGATGCACTCCATTAATGACTGCACCAGTCCACACTCCCCCTGGACCCACTTCGGATTTGCCAGCCCCAGAGTCTTCCCCTGTGGTGCCTGCCCCTTCCTCTCTACTGCCTCTTCGTGTAAAGGAGACCAGGAGTAATAATGACTGCAAAAAGGTATAGTTTTTAAGTAACATTCAAAATGCCTTCTTACTAGGGCTGCATGATTTGGTCAAAAAATTATATTATGATGCAGGACAAAATGGACAAAAAGCTTTATATATTCCGCCCCCCAGTGGCCTATATGAGTCTTTAAGTCTGTAAAAGAAGTCAACAAACTGAAAAATAAAGCACAAGAAACAAACACACAGGAACAAATATACAAGTAAACACAATGTAATCCTGACAACTTAATCCAATGTTTGTTCTAGAGATATATGCAAATTAGCACATATTTAAACATAACATTTCAGAAAACTTGTATTGTACTTGTAATGTAATCAATAATTTGGAGAAGTATGTCAATAGAGGGTATGCATGTGACGTCATCGTCGGCTGGATTGACTGTGGTCACACCCACTGAGTGGCAAAAAGTGGCAGCATTGGTTTCTCCTATTAAATCCAGTCACACAGCAGCTCTTCTGCTACTCAGTCCGGCTGAGGGAGTGTGTTCCAGCGGGAAACTCACGTCAATGCAATTCACCTGGGGTGTCTTGTCTTAATTGCGTCCACTCAGAATTAATTAATCATGGCTGACAAAAAATAGTGCTCTTGGATGATTCTGAATCAACGGTCATAGGTTTCATCATAACAAACAAAATATTATTAAGTTCACTTTTTAACTCTATTACTGTTTAATTGTTTGATCACTGTTTTCAGGTTAGAATTGGCCCCAACACGTCCATTGGTGCAGAACAGTTTGGACACATGAAATAGACAGATGCAAAAAAAGCAACAAAAGACCTCCTGGTGGCTGTCTTTGGAAGAGCAACACTGGCAACACACTGCTACACAGGAAAAAGTTCCAATGTCTTCAAAGAAAAAGACGCAAAGCCACAACTGGAGGCTCAAAAAGTGTCTGACATAATTGGTGAGTAATTTATTTTCCTGAAAATCAAGTTTTGGTAGGATTGCCGTATTATTATATATATATTAAACAACAGGATATAATTATATTCAGGAATTTGGAAAAGTATATACTTTTTTAGAGAAATATACTTTAGAGCAACAGGGCTCGACAGTAGGGCTGTCGCGATAACCGCAATATTGTAGTACCGTGACAGGCTAACCGCAGAGTTACGGTAATTTTTATGGAGATCATTAAGTACTCGAGTATTGGTTTTCTTGGGACCTGTTTATTATCGAAAAGAGAAATTGACAAAAATGCCTATCCCTAGTATGTAATAGTAAATATAAATATAGGCACAGCCTTCCCTTGAGGAGTTCTATTGTGAACATAGATGCCCAATACCATTCCTCAATAATCATTATGGTTTGCAAACTTATGTTCTGTTTATTTCTTTCCTTACAGGCTACATCAAATATAAATTCAATGTTGAAGCAAGTCTAATTAAGAAGGCCATCTCCCAGAAATGTGCAGATGAATGAAAGATATCAAAAAGGTGCCACAATGGTTGTGTGTGAGTTTGTGTGAATCAGACTTATTTGTTCAGAGGATATGTTTAATGTTGTATTTCAGTTATTGTTGTGTGTGTGTGTGTGTGTGTGTGTGAGCGTGTATTTATCACTTTGTGGGGACCAAATATTTGACCTTGTGGGGACATTTTGTCGGTCCCCATGAGGAAAACAGACTTTTAAATCATACTAAATTATGTTTTTTGAAAATGTAAAAATGCAGAAAGTTTTCTGTGAGGGTTAGGTTTAGGGGTAGGGTTAGGTTTAGGGATAGAATATAAAGTTTGTACAGTATAAAAACCATTATGTCTTTGGAAAGACCCCATAAAACATGGAAACACTACATGTGTGTGTGTGTGTGTGTAAGATGTCAAAAAGGCACCACAATGATTGTGCGTGAGTTTGTGTGAATCAGACTTATTTGTTCAGGATATGTTTAATGTTGTATTTCACTTATTTTTGTGTTTGCACTTGCGCGTGCACACAAGTGTGTGTGTAAGTCTGTAATTAATATAATCTGTAAAAAAAGTAATAAATTCATTCAAGTTATGAAAGTAGAAATGAAATACTGAAATTAAAACAACAGAACATGCATTTGTTGATTTGTTTTTTTATTTCATCAGTCCATTATCAGTGCCTTAGAAATGTGTGCACTAATACTGGTGTGCCCAAATCACCTGCCATGTTGTTTATAATGTGACAGCAGGTCACACAACATACATTAAACAGTGAACAATATCTACATTGAGGTGAGTTTAAGCAAAAGGAATTCAGGATTTTAGGAAATCCCATATAAACCTGAGTAGTGACCCAGCTGGATCCCATTAAAATCCTGAAGAAAATACTACAGGATATGTATGCACTGTCCTATAAGACAATTCCTATCGGAATCCTATAGGAATGGTTCCAAAATATGATAGAAATTCTAATTAGAATCCTGTACAATTTTCTTATTGGAATCCTTTTGGATTTTTTGACAAGGGAAATTTTCAGGTAATTAAAATGGATTACATTCTTGTAGCAGAAGAGTTAATCATTCATAAGACAATACAAAAAGCGGCTTTAGATTACTATTTAGATATGGTAGTATTGTTTACTACCATATCATAGGCATACAGTTCACAGCAAGTGAATTTGTCAATCAGTTGGAGATTTATTTTGAGGGCTTGTTTAAGAGACCGTCAATCTACACCTGCGTCAGACATGCTTGTGTAGCATCTAGGGTGCGTTGCATCATAAACTTAAAATGTTTAGTTCACTGTTTCAAGTTAAATATAGTTTAATACTCAATCTTTAAACACATCTTGAGATCCCTTAGTTCGCATGGGGAGTAAACAGGTGGTATTACAAGCTTGCATTTCTCAGGAATCTTCCTTATTATGGTGCGATTAATTGCGCAATTTTTTTTAACGTGTTATTTTTTGTTAAATTAATCGCACTGAATTAGTGCGTTAAATCGATAGCACTAATTTTGACATTTAATGCTTTTTTTTGCATTGGAGAGCTGCACTGTCACTAAATTAGTGAAATGTCATGTTTAATTGAAAAAGTAGTGATATCTGATGATAAAATCACTCCAAACAGCTTTTTGAGTACAAAAAGTTGCTTTTTAGCCTTTGCTATCTCTCTTTCATGTAGTTTACTCAGTAATATGTTGACATAGTATGACTGTTTATGTCATAAATTGTCTGAAACCTGCATATCTGATAATATACCAAGCAGCTTTTTGAGGATGAAAATTTGCATTTGAGCCTTTACTAGCTGTTTCATAAACCTTTTACAATTCTATGTGCAGATTCAGATTTCTTTATGAAAACATCTATTTATTTCTTAAGAACTCGGAACAAAGTTGTAATGATGTAATTTTACCATTAATCCTCTTTTTTGCTTTGGAGCGCTGCACTGTCAATAAATTAGTGAAAAGTCATGTTGCATTTAAAAAGAAGTGATATCTGATGATAAAAACATTCCTAACAGCTTTTTGAGTTAGAATGTTGCTTTTGGGCCTTTGCTAGTTGATTCATGCAGTTGACTCAGTACTGTGTGGATAGCATGACTGTTTTATTCTTAAATTGTCTAAAACCTGCAATTTTAACTCCCGTGTGTCAAATCTAAATTTTGCTTTTTGAGCCTGCGTGATCTGTTTCATAAATTTTCACAGTTCTATGTGTAGATTCAGATTTCTTTATGAAAACGTCCATGTTACTTCCGTAACCTCCATGGAGGAAATGAGACATGTGTCGATGAAGTGACACTAGGGGTCACTCTTGGGAGTCTGTGACGCCTCTGATCTTTGGTAAAAGTCCAAAGGGAATTGGAGAGTGGTATTTGCATTCCACTCCCTTGAACATACGGGTATAAAGGAGCTGGCATGCGAACCGGTCATTCAGGTTTTGTGCTGAGGAGCCGAGAGAGAGGGTCCCAGCCATTTCAGCGGGTACAACGTCTTGTTCCCTCCATCACGGAAGTAACCAGGATATTCCCTATCTGTCACTCACTCTACGTTGTGTCGATGAAGCGACACTAGGGTCCCTATACAAAAAGTCACAACTAGCTGAACTGTGTTACGTGAACTGGTGGTGCGAGACGGGCTAACTGCTGTATTCCTCGTAGCCGGCGCACCAGGCCGACACGTAACCTCCCCAACACTGTTATGAGCATCGAACGGCCCTTCGGGGACAAGTCGCCCAAAAAAAAAGGCCATGATCATGTTAGAGTAGCCAGGCACATTTCTCTGACAGAGAACGTTTGCAGGTCTCCTACCTTCTTGATGGAAGTGAGCTCAGTCAGGAGGGCAGCCTTTAAAGAGAGTGCCTTAAGCTCAGCTGACTCCAAAGGATCAAAGGGGGCTCCCCGTAGACCCTGAAGGACTACAGAGATGTAACATGAGGGAACAAGGGAGGGGTTCAACCTCCTGGTGCCTCTCAGGAACCTGATGATCATGTCGTGCTTCCCTAAGGACTTACCGTTCACTGTGTCGTGCTGTGCTGCTATAGAAAGGAAGCACCAATCCAACTGCTCATCTCTGGGGGTCTTCGCGTCGGGAAGAACATCACTTAGCGAACAGATGCCACTTCAAGGCATACAGGTGCCTCGTAGAGGGAGCCCTCACCTGAGTGATCATGTCTACCACAGAGGGTGGTAGGCCACTTAGATCTTCTGCGTCCTGTCCAGGGGCCAGACATGGAGATTCCGTCTGACCACGGTTGCCAGATGATGCCCCGTCCCTGAGAAAGAAGGTCCATGTCCATCTCAGGACTCGAGTCTGGCACCAGTGCTGAAGTGGTCTCATATGCATCAACCCGAGATGTGTGGCCACCGCTGATGACGCGATATGCCCCAGGAGCTAGTGGAACCGCTGATTTCTGTCTGAATGCCTTCAAACAGGTCAGGACCGACATCGAGACTAAGTCCAACTCCAAGCTGATGCTCTGAACTGGAAGGCGTTTGCACTTTTCCCCATTGACCTGAAGCCCTAGCCGGCTGAGGTGCGTGAGCACCAGGTCCCTGTGTCGAAACCGTCCGGGTGTGGGAACAATCTGTCTGGTAACCATTACACTTGTCAGGACACAGTTCTTTACGTTTTTTATTCCCCACATCGATTACTTCCCCATCACCCAAAACACAGAGTCTGGGGCAAAATGAAATCCGATTGCCCAACACGTCACACACAACACTCTAAACCTTCATCCAAAACCCCTTGATTTCAACACACCACCAAAAACACGGGCCATATTTCCATCCTGCAATTGGCATCACCAGCATCACCAGGTGGGTGTGTCTTTAAGAACGAGCCTATATAGAGGGGGTCAAATAGAATCGATGTATAATCTTTAATTACATAAGGCCCTCCTTGCATCTCAAAATTCAGACTAGATGTTTTAAAATCCTAGCCCACACTCCTTCCTCCAATACCATGTTTAAATCTTTCTCACATAATCTCTTGACAGAAGATAAAGCTCTGTTTCCCAGACTCTGAATTCTACACTATGCCTCATGACCTTTTCCAAAAGCAGTAATCACCACTCCCAGAGTATCTGTTTTTTTATGGGGGGATGCTACTCCCAAAAATATTATAGAGCAGGTGGCACAGCAATAACTACATAAAAACTGGGATCTAGGAATCCCAAAATTTTGAACTAAATCTTTGCAAGATCTCAACACTCCACTCTCATATAGGTCACAGAGTGTATAAAAGGTCATATAGCTATATATATATATATACGACTGATATATGTAAAACTATTCTAGAATAAATGTTATGGACTGATGAAAAAAATGTATAGTCCCTACCAGATGGGTTCAAAAGCCTTTTTCTGCAAGACTAGGATTTTTACACATCCCGTGAAGCATAAGTGGTTTGGTGAAGCATAAGTGGTGAAGCATAAGTGGCTTGCACACTTTTGCTTCACTATGATCAAGAACTGAGTCCATCCAAAGATTAAAGTCTCCTCCCAATATTATATCATGAGGCTTTCTTCTGCCTGGCTATATCCAGGGTGGTTTCTCCTATATTAAAGCTCTAGTATAGTTCTGTTCTAATGTTCTAATGAAATTCAAACTGAAATTCTTTAAATGGCTTTCTCCTGTATTAAAGCTCCAGTAATGAAATGATGTCAGAGGAATACATAATAAATCAAATAATAACAATTTTATTGCAAGGTAAGATTTAAAACGTAAGTTACAAAATCAATCAAAGCCAATTTTACATATGATCAGAGTAAACAAACATTCCTAAAAATTAAATACAAATAAAAGAAAAACATACCTGACAAGAAGAAATTCAAATTGCAATTACCTAATAGAAACTACACACAGTAAACTGTGTGGGATCGTCTGACTACAGAGAACCTCGAGCTCCAAAATGGTACAATGGTACAAATGATATTATCCTTTGAACAATGATAATTTGGGGGTGAATGGGTTCTTGGCTTCCTGGGGTTTATCATTATTAACATACAGGCAAGGAGGGGGATAAACCTTCAGAATTATTCCATATTTTGGCAAAGACCTTATAACTTTGTTGTCATTAGTTTTACAAACCTGGGAAAAAGAACATTATACCAGTAGCACAGAGAACTCTTAAATTATATCAAACATGGCTAGCTACATTATTTGTTTTTCTTTGTTACATTTTCATATACACATGTCTGCCTTGTGGGGGAGACAAGGGGGAGGGAGAACTGCTGGAGTTTGTGGGGTAGAATGTGGATGGCTTTTGATTTCTCAGGTGTAGGTCTAATTTGTGAGAGAGTTTGAGTGTTGTTTTTCTCAGAAGTCTTGTTGTTCCATGTGGGCATGTGCTGGGTTGGCACCTAGCCTTACAAATAGATTGTGTCAAAAATACAATTATTAAGACCACATTCCAACATTAAAGCTTTTCCCAGAACAAAACAAACAGAAAAAAAAAAACGTGCGCATTAACCCCATGCATGACATCGCCAACCGGCATCCATCCTCTAAACTCAAACAGTCCATGTACACCTACGAGAACCCCTGCGACATCTTTGCCGTTGGATTTCTCAAGTCCGGTGTTTCTATACAAAAAATTGTATGATAGAATTACACAACAGAAGATAGTCTATAAAACAGACTCCAACCAGTAAGCGGAATAAACATAAAAAAAAAACCCATGTAGATTCATCCACTTAACTGTCTCGAAGGTACGTGCAAGCTCCAGCCACTAGCGGAACCAGCACAAAAAAAAAGGGTAGTCAAACTCACTCCAATGTCCTACAAGAAATATCCCAAAAAACCAACTCCAGCCAACAGTAGGCATAAGCACCCAAAACGAGCAGATGTATCCACAAGCTGTCCCAAAGAAATGATTCTACACAAAACAAACTCCAGCCGATATGTGGAACCAGCACAAAAAGAAACCAAAAAGGAACTCAGCTTCCTCGAACATTCGAGTGTATGTTTAATCAGACAGGTCCACTAGGTGGCAAGATGAAATTCACCAAATGGCTTACTCACTCCAATGGCTCTAAGAAAGACAATCCTTGCTGTGGTCATGCAAATGTTTTACGGCCATCCTTAGTATCTATTCTTAGTTTGACCGGAAACATTAGTGCAAAAGCTACCTTCTGTTGATGTAAGAGTTTCTTGCATTCTTGAATCGATCACGTTTGTCTCTTGTCGAATTTGCAAAGTCTGTGAACAAGAATGCTTTTCTTCCAAGAAAGCTTTCCTTTGCTCCTCTTGTAACGAGATCTTTATCTGATGATCTCAGGAATTTGGCCTGTCTCCCTCAGAGGATCTCTGAGCTGGGCCCTGTGAGCTCACTCAATTTCCAGCTTATGGCCTGTAATATAGAGCAGACTCGGGAAGACTCCATCCAGGAATATTACCATATCTCGGCCTTCCTCATCGGGAATTCCAACAATTCGGACGTTGTTTCGCCAGCTACGATTCTCAAGATCCTCCAGTTTTTCCCAAACGCGTTCCAAATCTCCCTTGGTCGCTAGCGGACTAGCAGGTAATTCCCTCTCCGATAACTCCAGAAAATCGATCCGTCTCTCGATGTCCAACAATCTTGTAATCAACCCAGAGAATTGTGTCTGCATGGAAGTAATCGATTTACCTATTACAGCAAGATCCTATAAGTCTGCAATGACTTTCGTCAGCATTGTCGATAAATTCATCAATTCACGCTGGATTTCTTTGAGTTCACCATCCGAATTGAGTCCGGGGCTTTTGGCCTGTTGCTCTATGGAATCAGCCCGAGCACGTAAGTGTCTTTTAATAGCTTCAAAGAACAGTTATGAATTAAGGTGTATAAAATCTCACCAGTTCATGACACAAATAGTAATAAAATTAGCAAAGTGCACAGAGCTCGCTGCTCACACGTCCGTTCCTTGCATGGCATCATGTGACCCCTTGTGGGCTAGGATTCTAAATAATGTCAAGTCTGCATCTTGAGATGCAAGGGTTTTCCTTATGCAATTCAAGATTTTACATCTAGAGGACCCCCTCTAAATTGTATAGGCATGGTCTCAAAGACACATCCACCTGCTGACAATCCCAATCAGAAAATGGAGACACAACCCATGCCTTTTGGGGGTGTGTTAAGATCACAGATTTAGTTGAAGGTTCAGAGTTGTTTGTGTGAAATTTTGGGCACTCAAATTTGACTTTGTCCCCCAAAATCGCCCAAAATGCAAAATCTGGGGCAAACTTGGGTTCTGACCAGTATTATGATTGGCAGACAAATTATTTTAAGGGGTTAGATATCGGATGGAGCACCATCATTTCTGGAGTGGTGTTCTGAGATGGGTAGGGTGGCAGCTTTCGAGGAGGTGGCCAGTAGAAGGCTTTTGGGGTTTGTGGACTTTTTTTCCGAAAATGGGGTAATTATTCAGCGGTTTTGGGGGACTCGGGGAAGGGATGGGGAGAGAGAGGTCTTGTTTAATTATGTATGTTTATTATATATTTTATTTATTTTTTGTGTGTATTATTTCATGTGACCACAGGGGTGTTCATTGGTGGTTAGGGTGGGGTTGGTGATTGGGGAGGGATATTAGTGGGGGTTAAATGTTGGTTTGGTGTGTATGTGTTGTGTTTTTTCTTTTTATAATTTTGTTAATCTATAAAAAAAATTAATTACGAAAAAATGAATGGAATGGGACAAAACAAAAAGAATGGAAAGCTTCTGCCAACCATGACTCAAGCCAGAATTAGTTTAATTCTTAAAAAGGACAAAGATCCAAATGATTGTAAGAGTTACCGTCCAATTTCCCTGATCCAGCTAAATGTCCAAAAATTCTGGCTAACCGATTAAGTAAAGTTATGACATCTATATACATCTAGATCAGGTGGGGTTTATTCAGGGCCATAGCGCTTCTTATAACATTAGGAGTCAATATCATGTGGTCAGTGTCGAATGATCAGACCCTGGTCACTGACATTTCACTTGACGCTGAAAAGGCTTTTGATATGGTAAAATGGGATTATCTTTTTAAGATTTTGGAAATGTACAGGTTTGGGAATGCTTTTATTGGTTGGATTTAGTTACTTTATAGACCACCGGTACAAAAGAATGGATTCATTTCAGATTATTTTTCTCTGGATAGGGGACCCTGCAGGGTAGCCCTCTTTCCCCATTATTGTTCTGTCTTGCCCTGGAACCATTAGCAGCCGTGATGAGAAAGGAGGATGATTTTCCTTGGGTGGTGGCAGGAGGTGTGGTGAATAAGATTTTGCTTTATGCAGATGATATTTTATTATTCATCTCTGACCCTACTAGATCTATGCCTTGCCTCCAAAGAATTATTAAATCCTTTTCTAAATTCTCGGGATATTGAGTTAATTTGTCTATATCCGAAGGTTTGGCTCTGACAGCATACTGCCTGGTAATGGCTTTTCAGCCGGGTGCCCAAACATAGCATTAAGTATTTGGGTATTTTATTCCCAGCAAATTTATGTGATTTAGTTAGAGTTAATTTTGAGCCTTTAACAAAAAGGTTTGAGTGAGATGGGCTTCATTACATTTATTTATGATTGGGAAGGTTAATTTATCGTATTGTATTGCAAACATGCTACAGTCTCTCCCTATAGATGTCTCTCTATCTTATTTCAAGCAATTTGATAGCATAGAGAAGTTCTTCATTTGGAATGGTAAACGTCCCTGATTACATTTCAGTAAATTGCATAGGCCGATTGACAAATGTGGGCTAGGCTTCCCCAATATTTTTTTTTAATTATTATGCATTCGGTCTCAGACATTTGGCTCATTTTTCACTTCCACCTGAGAGAGCCCCTCCCTGGTTTTGTATTGTACAGGAATTTCTTGCCAATATTTTGCCACTGCAAAGCCTTTCTATCAAACTAATCGGAGACGTTAGGTTACACCCCATAATCTCTAGGGCTGCCCCCTGATAGTCGATCAAATGTTAGTCGATGAGAAGAGTCTTGGTTGACCAAGTTTTGATTGGTCGGTTGGTCACACAAAAGAAAACTCCACAGGAAACCGACAAAATGGTATTACCACTGGTTGGACGCTAGGTGGTACTGTGGGGGAATTTTTGTTAAACAGGGTTATGGTTAAGCCCACACAATAAAGCAAGACACCTTGATTTCAAACTTCGAACTTTATTTTGTATGTATTTTAACAAAAAATTCAAATTAAACTGTAAAGAAAATAAGTGCAATTAAAATGTGTGTTGTTCAACTTTTTGAAAGATGGCTTTACAACAGTTGTCAACATCTCTCTGGCAAAGAACCTACTTCATATGTGCATTCTCTACTGGTCAGATATTTTATTGTCTGGGAAAATACATCAGGTGTGTGAAAGAATTCCATTTATTCCCTCCTTCAAGATATATATTTTAAAGATAATTAAAAAAAAATCCAAATAACTTTACAGATCTTTATTGTAAAGGGTAGAAACAATGTTTTCCATGCTTGTTCAATGAACCACAAACAATGAATTATCATGCACCTGTGGAAAGGTCGTTAAGGCATGAGGACTGCAGATGTGGCCAGGGCAATAAATTGCAATATCTGTACTGTGAGATGCCCAAGACAGCACTATAGGGAGACAGGAAGGACAGCTGATCATCCTTGCAGTGGCAGACCACAAGTAACAACACCTGCACAGGATCGGTACATCTGAATATCACACCTGCGGGACAGGAACAGGATGGCACCAACAACTGCCCAAATTACACCAGGAACGCACAATCCCTCCATCAGTGCTCAGACTGTCCGCAATAGGCTGAGAGAGGCTGGACTGAGGACTTGTAGGCCTGTTGTAAGGCAGGACCAGACAGGACTGGCAAAAATGACTGGCAAAAAGTGCTCTTCACTTATGAGTCATGGTTTTGTTTCACCAGGGGTGATTGTCGGACTTGTGTTTATCGTTGAAGGAATGAGCGTTACACTGAGGCCTGTACTCTGGAACTCGATTTGGAGGTGGAGGGTTGGTCTTGGTCTGGTGCGGCATGTCACAGCATCATCGGACTGAACTTGTTGTTAGTTATTGCAGGCAATCTCAATGCTGTGCATTACGGGGAAGACATTCTCCTCCCTCATGTGGTACCCATCCTTCAGGCTCAGCCTGACATGACCCTCCAGCATGACAATACCACCAGCCATACTGCTCGTTCTGTGTGTGATTTCCTGCAAGACAGGAATATCAATGTTCTGCCATGGCCAGTAAAGAGCCCTTATCTCAATCCCATTGAGCACATCTGGGACCTGTTGGATTGGAGGGTGAAGGCTAGGGCCACTCCCGCCAGAAATGTCTGGGAACTTGCAAGTGCCTTGGTGGAAGAGTGGGGTAACATCTCACAGCAAGAACTGGCAAATATGGTGCCCCTCTAGGGACACATTATTCAATTTATGTTAGTCACATGTCTGTAAAACTTATTCAGTTTATGTCTTAGTGGTTGAATCTTTTATATTCATACAAATATTTACACATGTTAAGTTTGCTGAAAATAAAATCAGTTGAAAGTGAGAGGACGTTTCTTTTTTTTATATATATACAGTACTGTGCAAAAGTCTTAGGCACATAAGATGTTTCACAAAAGCATTTGTCTAAAGATTGTGATTTATATCTTCAGCTTTAGTGTGTTAATAGGAAATATAAATGTTAGACTCCCAAACATTACTTTTGCAAATAGACAATATTACAACAGAAGGACAGGGAGACCTGCAACAGATGTCATGGCCCCCACAAAGCCCTCCACAAAACATTGTGTCTGTCTGAGATTACATATAGAGACAGAAGCAATTGAGACTAAATAGAAAGTAGAACTGTGGTGAATTCTCCAAGCTTGGAACATCTTATCAGCCAGATGTGTCCAGATGTACCTTGGGGAATTGGTGCTGTTTTAAAGGCAAAGGTGGTCACACCGAATATTTATTTAGCTTTTTAATGTTTACTGGACTTTGTATGGCATTAAGTGATTAGTGAAAAGTATTTATTTCATAATTTTTGAAGACATCTTCCCTATGCAACAATTTTCAAGGACAACAGTTCAGGCAGACCTTAAATGCACAATTCTCAAATCAATTCTCAATAAAATAAAATGATAGGTTACAAGGGAAGATACATAAACATTCACAGGAATAGGCTTCCCGTTTTGAGCCAACACAACAGTTTTCAAGAAAAATGTAAGCAATCGTCCAAAGTGAGAGAAACATAGTCCAAATAGGGTGTCCATATCCGATTGAATACGTCTGTTGAAGAATGTAATATACATGTTAAAAATTCCATTGGGATGAGCTCTTTCACAAGGTTATGCCATTTTTTAATTGAAGGAGTTTTTTCACTTATCCAAAACATCAAAATGTTCTTTCTTGCAGCAAAAGTTAAAATACTAAAAAGTCTTTCATGATATTTATTCAAAATAAAACCAGCCGGCAGACCTAGAATAAATGAACAAGGATCAACATCAATTATCATTCCCAGAATATTGCCAATGTGGTCTGCTATTTTCTTCCAAAACAACTGAATTTTGTGACAAGACCAAATACAGTGAATATAATTACCAACTGATATTTTGCATTTTGAGCAATTGGGGGAAAGTTTGGGGTCCATTTTATTTCTAATATAAGGGGTGATATGTAGCCGACGTATTATTTTGAATTGAATATCACGTGCTCTGTTACACACTGATATTCTTTTAGCATGATCCCAGACTAAATCCCAATCCTCTCTGGAGATATTTACTGCAAAATCACTTTCCCACATCTGTCTAAGATTATCTGTGTCTCCTGGGAGAGTCAAACTCAGTGTAACATAAATATGAGATATTTTTTTTTGTCTCGTGTCTTCTTGTAGTATTTTCTCAATTTCAGTCCTAGAATTATCAGTATTCAAAGTGGTCTTTTTTCCAATGAAGTCCCTTAGCTGCAAGTACCTAAAGAAATGATGTCTTGGCAGATTAAATTTAGCAGACAGCTGTTCAAAAGACAGAGGTGACGAACCCTCAAATATATCTTTCAGCCTCACAATACCTAAAGAATTCCAGAGGTTAAACCCAGAGTCATCAGTACCAGGAGGAAAATCTGGGTTATTTTGAATTGGTGTAAGAGCTGATGTCAAATTAAACCTACCCTCTAGTTTGCACGACTGTGCCCAAGCTTTAAGAGTGTTCTGTAGGATTGGGCTATCATATAGAACTTTTAATTTTTTAGGATTGACAACAAACAAAAGATTCTGAAGAGGGCACAGAGATTGTGAGGCTTCAAGATCAAGCCAAATAGAACCTGGATCATTCTTCAACCAGTCCGCCACAAAACGAAGCTGACACGCCAGCTGATACAATCTGATATTGGGAACATCTAGACCACCCTTATGACTAGGGAGCTGTAGTTTGCTCATCTTCAGTTTTGGTTTCCTTTTACTCCATATAAAACAAGAAAGCCATCCATTAAGCTCCTTAATAACCTTGCTAGAAAGTAAAATAGGCAGCATCATTAAAGGGTATATTAAACGAGGTAAAATGTTCATTTTGATTATAGCAATTCTTCCCAAAAAAGATACGGGAAGAGCATTCCACCTCTGCAAATCATTATGAATTTTTTTTAAAAGAGGAGCAAAGTTACTTTTAAATAAAAGTTGTAATGTTGGGGTTATATGAAGACCTAGGTAAGTAAAACCTGACATGGAATATTTAACAGGGAAAAAGGAGAGCATTTGTGTTTCTGAGGTGAGACTGTCCAATGGTAAAGCAACAGATTTTGTCAAATTAATCTTAAAAGAAGAAAATTCTCAAAAGAAGTGTATAACATCAACCAGTTGTGGAACTGATGTATTTGCATCCGACAAAAATAGCAGAATATCGTCTGCATAAAGAGAAATCTTGTGTTGTCTGTCACTTATTGTAACCCCTCTAATCAATGAATCATATCTTATGGCTTCTGCCAAGGGTTCAACGGCAAGGGCAAACAATAATGGTGAAAGTGGGCAGCCCTGCCTGGTACCCCTACCCAGAAGAAATGTTTTAGATCTGATGCCATTAGTGATGATGGCAGATGAAGGTTTATTATAGAGCAGCTGCACCCACCTCAAGAACTTGTCCCCAAACCCAAATTTCTGCAAAGTATAAAATAAGTAGGGCCACTCAACACGATCAAATGCCTTTTCGGCATCTAATGAAATAAATAAATAAAGTTTTTGATTCTGTGAGATATTGTTTAAAAGCCTTCTGACATTGTGGCTAGAACTCCTTCCTTTAATGAAACCAGTCTGGTCCTCACAGACTAATATTGGCAATACTTGCTCTAATCTGAGTGCAAGTATTTTGGATAACAGTTTCAAATCAGAATTGAGCAGAGCTATCGGCCTGTAAGATCCACAATCCTCTGGATCTTTCCATTTTTTTTAAATCAATGAGATGTCAGCGTCTCTTAGTGAATCGGGCAACAATCCTAATTCAAAAGAGTGGTTCAACATCTCAAGAAGGGGATCCAGCAGGACATAATGGAATTCCTTATATAATTCAGAACCTATGCCATCCGGGCCCGGTGCTTTACCAGCCTGGAGACTCTGAAGTGCTTGCATAGCCTCTTCTCTACTAACTGGGGCATCAAGAAGGTCCCTATAAGCTTGTGGGAGAGTTTTCAAGAGTAAATTGTTAAAAAAGGAATACTTTCATTCTGCACTGAGTCAGTGGAGTTAATTGAAAGAAATATTTTGAGTTCTGTACAAAAAAAAGAGAGAAAAGCCGTATCCTTAAGTAAGCTACTGTTAAAACGCCATCTTTTTGTTCGTTGTGGGACTCCCTGAACTAATATATCTAAATATACAGCGGCATGATCTGATACTAAAATGTTACCTAACTCACAGCCAGTGATCATTGCAAAAACAGCTTATTAATGAAAAAATAGTCAATTCTTGTGTGACATTTGTGTGGGGCAGAATAGAAGGTAAAGTCCCTTTTTGTGGGGTTTAAAGTTCGCCAAACATCCAAATAGTCTAGTTCTTCACAGATAGCTACTAATGTCTTTGACTGCTTAGTATTAGAGGGATTTCTAACAGGCCATTTGTCCATCAAAGGGTTCATCAGGCAATTAAAATCCCCTCCAATTATAAGTGTTTCAGAGGGATATACAGAGAATTTAGCAAGGGTTGATGTGAGAAATTCAGGGGAAAAGTTTGGAGGAAAATACACATTTAGCAACGACACCTCTTCCCCATACAGTTTAAGATAAACATATCAATGAGATGCCAAATCGGTCTTTGTCACTCTTTACAACATTAAAGGGGATGTTCTTATTAATAAGTATAGCAACCCCTCTACTGCTAGTTGTGAATGATGAAAAAAAGATTTGGCCAATCCAATCGTGTTTTAACTTTAAATGTGCCTCATCATCCAGATGTGTTTCCTGTAGTAGAGCAATATCTACCTTTTCCTTAACAAGAATAGACATTACCCTCCTCAATTTCAGTGTTCCATGCAAACCCCTAACATTCCAAGTACATATTCTTAGTTTACTACCCAACATTAATGTATAGAGCAAATATTAATGAATAGAGCAAATACAAAGATATGAAACTGCTCTTCCCTTTTTATAAAGTAACATATTAAATACTCAAATGAAAAAGAGCCTGCCCAAACTTCAACAGTGAAAATAACAAATATATAAAAAAACAAACAAAAAAAACAAAAACAATGAACAATACATTTACGAGGGGTATTTCCCCCATAACAAGGGGAACGATGCGCAACAATAAAGCGCTGTTCAGCGCAATAGGTCTTGCTGTGCAGACCTCAAAGAGAGTATGGCTGATAAGCACACACTAAACAACTCAAGTAACCATGCACTTTAACGCAACCTGTCTCACTCATTGACAATTTAGAGAGTACGAAATCAAACAGGACTAAGTTAACATTACTTTTTCAACATACCACTGAGGCAGGCGGTAAACGAAACGGTCCATAAAACTGTGTAAGCCTACCTAAGACCATCAGGTATCCATTCAAGAGAAAATGTTCACTATGTCGAGTCAATAAAGGCCAGAACTTCTTCAGAGGACTCACAAACTTTAGTAGCTTTACCGATGATAACTCGGAGTTTAGCTGGGTAAAGCATGACATACTGAGCTCCCATCTGCTGTAGCTTTTGCCGCGCCGCATAGAACTCCTTCCGTTTGCGTTGAACAGCAGCGGAAAAATCCTGATAGAAAGATATTTTACAGCCGTTGTATATCAGATCTCTTTTTTGTGCCTCACATCTGCTGGCATCCACAACCCGCTGTTTATCCTGAAAGTTGTGGAAGCGAACAATAAGCGGACGAGGCCTACCCCTGGCGTCAGCTTTCGGCATAGAGATGCGATGAGCTCTCTCCAGTTTAAGCATCCCCGACTTTGTTTCGATGCCGAGGAACTCTGGGATCCAAGACTGAAGAAATGCGGTCGGATTAGTTCCTTCAGCATTTTCAGGAAGGCCAATGATGCGTAGATTTTTCCTCCAACCTCGATTTTCTATATCATCCAGGTGTTCGGCGAGTGACGAAACTTTAAGCGAGAGACTGTATCGACTGACGACTCGGCCTCAGCAATTCTGTTCTCGGCTTCATTAAGTCTGCCCGTCGTTTGCTCAAGTTGTTGCGAATGGGCTTGGATAGTCTGCGCAAGCGACCCCAGCTTATCGTCAGTCACCTTTGTGATTTTCTCAGTCATCTCATGTAGCGCCCTGGATAACGCTGGATCAAGCTGGCCAACATCGTCGCTTGTGTGGGAATCCTCGCTAGCTGCGTCCGCAGGTAGATCCTTTTTCTCGAGTTTCTTCACTGGTTTCAGCATTTTCACAAAAGAATCAGGCCAAAATGTTTCTAATGACATAGTACCTCAGGTTGCATTGCCAAAATTGATAAAATTACGTACTCAACTGTACAAATGATGAATTCTATATTGAGTGAGGCAGGAGCATCCACCTCTCATGCCGCCATCTTGGCCCCCCCGTCTTGCAGATATTTGGAGACAATTTTTAACCCATCTGGTAGGGACTATACATTCTTTTCATCAGCCTATAAGATTTATTCTAGAATTAGTTTTAATTTTTTATATCTAAGTCCCTCATTTCATCTATTGTGGATTGCTCAATTGGAAACATGTTAGTCTTTCCTGGTGAGGTGTTGCCACATACAGAGAAAAATAAATCATACAGTTGGCACTTTAATGTATCCCTTTTGCAAAACCCTGATTTCCAACAAATGTTAAAGGCTGAAATCAGTGTTTATATGGAGACCAACTGGTCCTCAGTATCTTCTGTGGGCGTGGCTTGGGAGGCACTGAAGGCTGTTCTCAGGGGTCGGATCAAACAATTTACCAAAAAAATCCAAAGCTTTTTATGATTTTGGAAATGTATGGGTTCGGGAGTACATTTATTGATTGGATTAAGTTACTTTATAGACACCCTGTAGTACAAACAAATTGATTAATTTCAGATTATTTTACTCTGAATAGGGGCACTCGGCAGTTGACCTCTTTCCCCATTATTGTTCTGTCTTGCCCTGGAATCATTAGCAGTCACGATAAGAAAGGAGGATGATTTTCCAAGGGGTGATGGCGGGAGGTGTGGTGCATAAGCTTCTGCTATATGCAGATTATATTTTATTATTTGTTTCAGACCCCACTAGATCTATAAATTATAGATCTAGATCTATAATATAAATTTATTTTCCAAGCTCTCAGGATACAAAATCAATTGTTCTAAATCTGAAGCTTTGGCTCTGACAGCATACTGCCTGGTAATGGCTTTTCAGCCAGGTGCCTTCCAGTGGCCCAAACAGGGCATTAAGTATTTGGGTATTTTATTCAAAGCAAATTTGTCTGATTTAGTTATTTTTAACCTATTAATAAAAAGGTTTTCGAGCGATGTGGACAAGTGGGCTTCATTACATTTATCGATGATTGGGAAGTTTAATGTTATTAAAATGAATTGTATTCCAAAATTCAACTACAGTCACTCCCTATAGATGTCCCCCTCTCTTATTTCAAGCAATTTGATAGATAGCGAAGTCCTTTACTTGGAATGGTAAGCATCCTTGACTACATTTCAACTACATAGGCCGATTGACAAAGGTGGGCTAGGCCTACCCAAGATTTTGCTTTATTTTTATGCAATCGGTAGCAGACATTTGGCTCATTGGTCACTTCCACCTGAGAGAGCGCCTCCCTGGTTTTGTATTGAACAGGAAATATTTTGCCACTGCAAAGCCTTTCTATCAAACTAACCAGAGAAGTAAAATCAAACCCTGTAATTTCACATTTGCACATGATTTGGACAAGAGTGGCCAGAGTATTTAATTCGGACATTTATTTAAACGTTGCCTCAAAAATATGGCTGAGCCCCAAATTATGTATCAACAAGTCCCCATTCTGCTGGTCAGAAGGATTGTGAGGGGGGTTACTACACTTGGCAACCTGTATGAGAGAAGAGTGTTGAGATCTTTTAGAATTTGGGTCATCATTTTGAGATTCCCAGATCTCTAACGCGGCAGGTGCTTTGGGAGAGGTGATTGCTGCTTTTGGAAAAGGTCATGAGGCATCAGTGCTAACTCAGAGTCTGGGGGATGGAGCTTTAAGATTTTACATAGATTTTACTTGTCCTTTCTAGATTACATATACTTGGTCTTAAAGACACACCCACCTGCTGGCGATGCCAATCAGAAGTTGGAGACACTACCCATGTCTTTTGGGGGTGTGTTAAGATTCAAGGTTTTGGTTCAGAATTATTTGTGTGATGTTTTGAACGTTCAAATTTAGCTTTGTCCCAGACTAGTATTTTGGGTGATGGGGTGGTCATGAATTTTGGGGATAATCACATTAAAAATTGGGTTCTGACCAGTTTCATGATCGGCAGGCATGTAATTATAAGGGGTTGGAAGTCAAGTGGAGCACCCTCTTTTTCGGAGTGGTGTGTGGAAATGGGGAGGGTAGCTGCATTTGAGTAAGTGGGAAGTAGAAGGCTAGGGTTTAGGGACTTATCCCTCTGGGGTCGACAGCGGAAACAACTTAAAATACTGCATAATTTTGGGGCATAGAGATAAAGCCATCATTAGAGACTATAAAGGGTCTACTTTTATTTGAGTACGCTCACAATAACATCAAAACCTTGTGCTTTTGTAAAATAAAGAAAATAAAAAGGGTGAGCTTTCAGCAGTCTCTGTGCGCGCGAGCATATTTCTGAAACATGTCACAAAAATGAACTGAAACTCCGCGAATACTTATCACACAAACATGAAACATATGTCTAAAGAAAGCTTAAAATTTCTACTTTTAAATAAAACAATTCAAATTTAAAACAAATATTCTCCTGCAATGTAATCTGTATGAAACAAAGCGATGTACAGTTTCTCATGGCTCAGCTAATTATCCCTAATGTGATCACACCCACGGGCAGAGGGCGCTATTCATACGTGTGTGCCGAGGCGATCAATGCAACTTGTAAACGCCCCCGACTGTGCCTTAAAAATCATCAAATTCATTCACTTTTCTGCACATTTGGAAAATGGCATGATACACAGGTGAGGAATCTCCTGGATAGTGACCAACATTTTCTTCAGAAGAAGAGTGGGACTCCGATGAACGTTTGTATTTTGAAGAGTGATTGATCCAGCCGATGATACAATTTCGGATGAGTAAGTCATTTAGTTTTACTTGCATTAGTTGACATGCTATTTTATATAAACATGCACATATTTTACTAGTGGGACTGTTTCTAGACTTGACAGCCAGGATTCAGAGTATTGAAATTTGAAAAATACGTTTATTTACATTTAAATGTTGTTTCAGCTAAAGCTGGCATTTAAATTGTATGCTGTATGATATAAATATATGTAAAAGATATGTAATATGGTATAAAAATAATATGAATGTTTAGATTATATTTTAACTAGTGTTTATGCTGCCTCATTATCATCAACGAAGCTTATGCTTGCAAGTATGTGTTTGAGAGTGTAAATGTGTCAAATGTGATGTAAATATGACCATTTAGAAAATCAGCATATTATGATTTTTGAAGGATCATGTGACACTGAAGACTGCAGTAATGATGCTGAAAATTCAGCTTTGATCCCAAATTGCGTTTTACGATATATTCAAATAGAAAACTGTTCTTTTAAATTGTAAAGAGTTCACAATATCACGGTTTTTACTGTATTTTGGGTCAAATAAATGCAGCCTTGGTGAGCAGAAGAGACTTCTTCTATAACTTTTAAATGGTAGTGTGGTCTAATATTTTTAAGTGAATATTTATGTAAAGAAAATGTATAGTCAGATTACTTCTTTCAACTTAAAACTTGTTTTTGATCATTAAGTCTCGTCACATTCATTCTCTTTCCATCACATTCCTCATTGATGGGCCCAGGGGAGGGGCTTAGTCTCCTCAGGTGTGAATCACATCAATATTCGTGATAATTCACGTCTCCTCGCATATGACCTTTCTAACACTAAAAGTGTCTCACAAAAGTTAAATTACTATATTGTTTTGTATGAATGAGTGATCAGGATGGTTTTCACATCATTTTGTAGCAAAAACTCTAGGCTACAAGATCAAGTTCTCAAAAGTCTTGTGGACAATTGTTTAGTATGTGTTATATGGCCTTATTTCAATGACTTAATTTTTGTTTTTTCAAAAACCACGCATATTTTCTCAAAAATACAAACATGTACATACATGTTGCTCACAAATTCTTGTAGACCAGATAGTGCCGAATACAGTGATATCAGACATTAACCATTATTATGTTTTTAAGCAACTGAAAAAAGCGCAAATGTCAAGGCATGTCAAAACATTTCCAGGGTCCAAAACACCCTCAGACCCCATAGGGTTAAATGTAAAATGTTGATTCTTCATATACATGTTGAGTTTTTCTCTGTCATGTGCATATGAATCAATACAAATATTAATTACAAAAAAAAAAAAGAACTGTAAAATTCTACCAAAAGCTTAGTTGTGACTATTATATTTGTCCTAACCCTAGCTGTCACTTTGGCCTGAGACTCAACCTTTCAAAAAAAAAAAAAAAAAAAAAAAGAAAAACACGCAACTCCAATTTCAGACTTCATACAAACCATTGATAAAAACAGTTATTTGACCTGACCTTAGCTATTACAATTCTGTTAGAATCAACCTAAATCTTAGCTTCAACCATTATATCAGTCCTAACCCTTGCTTGATATCATGAAGTTTTTGAATTTCACATCTCCTGTATTAAATGGACAAACTTGCATTTCCCTGTTACAGACAATAAGGTAAAGTTGATCACACTGACAGCTTGACATCTAATGGAAAAAGCAACTGACTACAATTTATTGTAATAACATTTATTGTAAAAATATTAATACACTCTGCACACAAAATGTTGCTTTTGATTTTTCCTTTTGGAAAGGCATGAACAACATTAAACAAGTAAATGAAGGCTTTACACAGAATTCTGGGTAAAATGTTTAAATGTCATGTGAAATGCACACAGGTGCATCCACAGGCACAACCCTTCTCTTTCTCCTAAAAGAGATACAAATGGCACTGTAGATTTGAGCACAGGCCAGAGGGTACCATGGGGCCTTACAGTCCTTTAATAATATGAATTGATAAATCATAGAAAATTATTGCTCACCGAACGAGGTCTAACGTCTCAAAAAGGGCCTTAAATAAAAAAGCTTTTTTTTCTGTAAAACTAAGAGCCAATTGTTAACAAAACTATGTTCAAAATAATTCCTACAGCAAAATGGATGAACCATCTAAACAACTGGATTTTCAATGTTTAGATTAAACAAAAACTAAACAGATGACCTGAAGAGTGGCAGGCACACACATATCTGCATATTTACATTACGTGTCCAAAACACACGCAAATGCATAAACATATTACACGTGCACATAAAGTGAGTAAAGGATGCCACCCCCTTAAAATCCATCTGTAGGAATCCTCTTTAATAATGATCAGACATTCAAAGAGCATGTATGCTGTAGAAAGATAATTTTTAGCAAAAGCGAAAATTTGTTTGACATACAAATTACATTTGTTTCTTATGGCCCATCCTTATATAAAACTACATTATGATTATTTTTTTTTTTACAAATAATTCTATATCAATTTAGGGGCCCCTCTTAACACATCATAACCAATGTACAACCTTGCAGCCACAAATTTGACAACCTACAGAGGAACCTTTAGTCCTGTGCTATAAAGCTACTGCTTCTTATGCATCTCATTCTCTTGTCAGAACTTCTTTGAGGAACAAGTCGGGCTGAATGTTTCCACTGTGGCTTTTATGAAGAATTATTCATTCAGGGAAAGGATGATGTCATCTTCCAGGTCCGAGTTATCAGAGCTGTCTGTTGGAGGAACGAGAGGACAACATCATTACAGGGATCAAAGAAATAATGACGAGAAGCAAATCTCACACACACACACACACACACACACACACACACACACACACACACACACGGGAAGGTGATGAAAGGTGAAATTTGCCAGAATGTCGTTATTTTTGGATTATCCCAAATGTATACTTGTAGACTACTGCAAAACTGATAGATGCCATTTAAGTAATACATTTTCTACAGATTTAGTCCAATCTTAACCAGAATTGAGTCTTAATAATCTTCAGACCATGCCTAGCAAAAATGGTCAAAAGGATATTTTTTTTTTATACTTCTTACGGTTATAATATTTTAGCTTTATTTTCATCCAACAATGGAACTCAAAACCAATAGGCCTACTTAAACTGCAGCTATTAGTCTAAAAATATTTACTATTAGATTTATTTTTTTTTTTTAGAAAACCCCCTCTGAATAAATTTACAACCTAAATCTACTATAATTTGTCATTAACAATTTTTTTATTCTAGAAATAACTTGCAACAAATTGATATGTTTAATAATCCGGATGTTCCTACCATTCATAACCAATGTCCATTTTTTTTTATGATCATTTATGATCATTTAGAGCAGAATTAAAGCATTGCCATATTTTTTGTGTCCTTAGAACATTTTTGTGTCCTTGAAGTCAGGTCTAAAAGGTTTAATAGTTTTTATCTAATGATCTGAAGTTACATTCCCAAATCGGTTATTATTTTTACTTTAAATGAGAAACAGTCAAAAGTTATTTGTTGTGCTAGAACAGGGTTTTTCAAATTAAACGATAAGTTTTGTCCTGACACAACATTAAAACCACTGACAGATGAAGTGATATAACATTTATTATCTTGTTACAATGGCACCTGTCAAGGGGTGGGATATATTAGGCAGCAAGTTAACAGTCAGTTCTTGAATTTCATGTGTTGGAAGCAGAAAAAACGGGCAAGCGTAAGGATCTGAGCGACTTTAACAAGGGCCAAATTGTGATGGCTAGACAAGTGGGTCAGAGCATCTCCAAAACGGCAGAATTGTGGGGTGTTCCCGTTATGCAGTGGTTAATACCTACCAAAAGTTGTCCAAGGAAGGACAACCGGTGAACCAGCGACAGGGTCATGGGTGCCCAAGGCTTATTGATACATGTGAGGAGCGAAGGCTAGCCTGTCGGTTCCGATCCCACAACTAAAGTAGCACAAATGGCTGAAAAACGTTATGCTGGCCATGATAGAAAGGTGTCAGAACACAGTGCATCGCAGCTTGCTTGCTTGCTTGCTTGCTGTTCTGCTGGGAAACCTTGGGTCCTGGCATTCATGTGAATGTTACTTTGACATGTACCATCTACCTAAAAATTGTTGCAGACCACGTACACCCCTTGATGGCAACAGTATTCCCTGATGGCAGTGGCCTCTTTCAGCAAGAAAATGCACCCTGCTACACTGCAAAAATGGTTCAGGAATGGTTTGAGGAACATGACAAGAGTTCAAGGTGTTGACTTGGACTCCAAATTCCCCAGATCACAATCTGATTGAGCATCTATGGTATGTGCTGGACCAACAAGTCCGATTCATGGAGGCCCCATCTGGCACCTTACAGGACTTACAGGATCTGCTGTTAACCTCTTGGTGCCAGATACAACAGGACACCATCAGAGGTCTTGTGGAGTCCATGCCTCCATAGGCCAGAGCTGTTTTGGCGGCACGAGGGGGACCTACATGATATTAGGCAGGTGGTTTTAATGTTGTGGCTAATCTGTGTTTTTTTCAGATTTTTCTATGTATGTACAACCAAATTAATTCTGAGAAAATTCTTTAAGCGTCCTAGATAATATTGAGCATCTAAAATTTCCACAGAGGTGAAAGTCGTAAGACCTGAGTCACAACAGATGTTTCTTAGTTGGCAGTTTATGTGCCATTTAATTTGCTTAAGTTTCTTACATCTCCAGCATGCATCAGAATATCATTCTTACAATACAAATTTAACCGAGTACTATACTGTAGTTCCTAAACAATTTGTCGGCCAAATGGCTTGTTGATTTCCCACACTCTGGTACAGTTTCTCCCACTACCTTTACAGAGGCAGACTATTTGGGAAAACTAATAGTGGTAGAGCTATATTGCATTATAATAGATTTGCCAGTGTACAGGAAATGTTTTGAGTAACACAAACATTCTCTAAGTGAGAGCAGGGAAATTTGATAAAGCAAATATTTGAGAGAGCATGTCCAGATTTGTGTGAGAGCTAATTAAATCCACGTGAAAGCGGCGACATGTGTGCTGGCGCAACCAGAACATGGATTCGCTCTTGCTTTAAATGCATGTGCTCTCGACATTTAGCACTATTAGAATACCATAGAGCTATAGTCTACTAAACTGAACTAAGGTCTATTAAGCTATTATTTTTCATTTATCTTTACAATACAATATCTTTTATTTATTTATCTTTTGATTTATCATCATTTTTGGGGCCCACCCCACAAATCTAATAACCATGGTGCTAAAATCCAAGGTGAAAAATACCATAACACTATATCAACAAATCCACACATTATACCAAAATCCATTTGAATGTTTATCAATGCAATGATCAGATCATTATTCCAGACCATGTGACCAATGTTTTACATTTTATTCATTTGTCAGTTGCTTTTATACAAAGCGACTACCAGGGCCGGCCAGTCGATACTGAAATGCATATTTATTAAATGAGGCATGACTTCTAGCAAATTGTTTCACAGATGAGTGTGGAATTTTTGTGAAAATTTAAATATCTACTGTCCTACAGGTGTTTGCAGGCTTGTAGATACATGTATGCTAGACTCACTATTGTCCAGCACAAGCTCCACATCTCTGCCATTATCATCAGAATCCTCATCGTCGTCGTCGTCATCATCGTCGTCATCGTCGTCGTCATCATCATCATCATCATCGTCTGCCTCTTCATCCAGCAGGCGAGCCACCTCCTCATCATCAGACGGAGAGAAATCCTGCTCGCCGTCCTCTTCCTCACCATTATTCTCGTTCTCGAGCTCCACCAGCAGTGGGTCTGTGTCGATGTCATCAATGTCATCATCAGAGTCATCATCGTCATCTTCGTCCTGATCGTCATCCTCCTGAATCAAACCACAGAAACTACAAATTATTTTGGTGTAACCGTTACTAACTTTGTGGTGGAATGAGCTTCCAATCTCTACACGATCTGCTGAAACACATGTTTAAAAAGTACTCAACCAATCCACACTAAATGCACTTATATGTATGTATGTATGTATGTATGTATGTATGTATGTATGTATGTATGTATGCATGCATGCATGTATAGGCAGCCAAAAGTTTGGAATAAATGTACAGATTTAGCTTTTTCTTAAGGAAACTGGTACTTTAATTCACCACAGTGGCATTCAACAGATCACAAAGTGTAGTCAGGACATTACTGATATACAGTGCATCCGGAAAGCTTCACTTACTCCACATTTTGTTATGTTACAGCCTTATTCCAAAATGTATTACATTCATTATTTTCCTCAAAATTCTACAAACAATACCCCATAATGACATGAAAGAAGTTTGTTTGAAATCTTTGCAAATGTATTAAAAATAAAAAACGAACATGTACATAAGTATTCACAGCCTTTGCTCAATACTTTGTTGAAGCACCTTTGGCACCAATTACAGCCTCAAGTCTTTTTACAAGCTTGGCACACCTATTTTTGGTCAGTTTCTCCTATTCTTCTTTGAAGGACCTCTCAAGCTCCACCAGGTTGGATGGGGAGTGTCGGTACACAGCCATTTTTAGATCTCTCCAGAGATGTTCAATCGGGTTAAAGTCTAGGTTCTGGCTGGGCCACTCAAGGACATTCACAGAGTTGTACCGTAGCCACTCCTTTGTTATCTTGACTGTCCTTTTGGAAGATGAACCTTCACCTCAGTCTGAGGTCCAGAGTGCTCTGGAGCAGATTTTCATCAAGGATGTCTCTGTACATTGCTGCATTCATCTTTCCCTCGATCCTGACTAGTCTCCCAGTTCCTGCAGCTGAAAAACATCCCCACAGAATGCCTTCACTGTAGGGATGGTATTGGACAGGTGATGAGCGGTGCCTGGTTTCCTCCAGATATGATGCTTGCCATTCAGGCCAAAGGGATCAATCTTTGTTTCATCAGACCAGAGAATTTTGTTTCTCATGGTCAGAGTCCTTCAGATGCCTTTTGGCAAACTCCAGGCGGGCTGTCATGTGCATTTTACAGAGGAGTGTTTTCCGTCTGGCCACTCTACCATACAGGCCTGATTGGTGGAGTGCTGCAGAGAATGTTGTTCTTCTGGAAGTTTCTTCACTCTCCACAGAGAAATGCTGGAGCTCTGTCAGAGTGACCATCGGGTTCTTGGTCACCTCCCTGACTAAGACCCTTCTCCCCTGATCACTCAGTTTGGCTGGGCGGCCAGCTCTAGAAAGAGTGCTGGTGGTTCCAAACTTCTTCCATTTACGGATGGAGGGCACTGTGCTCATTGGGACCTTCAATGCTGCATTAATTGTTCTGTACCCTTCCCCAGATCTGTGCCTCGATACAATCCTGTCTCGGAGGTCTACAGACAATTCCTTGGACATGGCTTGGTTTGTGCTCTGACATGCACTGTTAACTGTGGGACCTTATATAGACAGGTGTGTGCCTTTCCAAATCATGTCCAATCAACTGAATTTACCACAGGTGGACTCCAATCAAGTTGTAGAAACATCAAGGATGATCAGTGGAAACAGTATGCACCTGAGCTCAAATTTGAGTGTGGTAAAGGCTGTGAATACTTGTGTACATGTGATTTTTTCATTTTTAATAAATTTGCAAAGATTTCAAACAAACTTCTTTCACTTTGTCATTATGGGGTATTGTTTGTAGAATTTAGAGCTGGCTTTCCCGTGGTGCTGTGTTAAATCGCGTGTATGCGCTGCACAAAGAGCTGAGAGAGTTTCTCTCTGGTGAAAAATCAGAGCTTGCCAGCTGTTTTGAAGATGGCTCATGGATACTGAAGTTGTCATACATGGCAGATTTTTTCCAGCAGCTCAGTGTCCTCAGAGCATGCAAGGGCACAACGTTCACATACTGAACGCACAAGATAAGGTGCGCGCGTTCACGCAAAAATTATCTCTGTGGGAAAGCAAACTGAAAGGGGGAGTTACAGAAATGTTTCCTCTCTATAACCAGGAGTGCATCTCCTCCACTGCTGACAACATCACACCCATAATCCAGTCTCACCTGTCACATCTGCCATTTTTCTTCACGATAAGAAATGCACAGTGACATATATTATGATTAAATAAGTCACGAGCAATCGCAATCTAGCTGCATTAAGTGTGCGCTCTCGAGCGTCCCCGAGGCGGAGTCTCTCTCAGCCGGGTGCAGTTTCAATCTCTCCCACTTAGATCGGGACATTCGCGCAACTCATTGAAGAGGCGCTTCCCACACAGAGAAATGCCAGTTTCTGAGTTTAAATATAACTGCATTTGTAACGCTGGGATGTTTCCTTTAAAGAGCTCCATCTCTGCTTATTCCAAAATAAGACTGCTTCTGAATCTACATAAGATGATGTGAAAGTTTAGAGTGCATCTGGACTGTGATCTGTGTAATTCTTCTCCTCCGTCAGGCATGAACTGCAATGCTGCTCTCACGCGTCATTAGTTTAATATGATTTCATTTTACGTTAAATGAGATCAAAGGACTATTTGACAATTTTCTCGTAATTTTTTTATTTCCGACGTTGTCAATAATGTCGACTAATCGTTTCAGCCCTAATGCAAATGATAATATGCTTTTAAACTAACCTGCTTTAGTTGCTTGAATAAATCCGGGTGTCTTGTCTTTCAGGTGCTTTATTAAGTTATGCGTTTCCTCCTTTCATCAGAAAATTGCAAAAGCAGCGTTTACAAATAGGTTTCTGCTGATCAATTATGTTTCCCTTTTCATCAGCCTCAAATAGAAAGAATTTCCAAACCTGGCTTTTTCCACTTTTCTTTTCGACAAGATTCAGTTGAGACTCCGCAGCAGCTTTGCTTGTCGCCATATTTTGCTTGTTGTAAGTGTTTGAAAGTTCCCGACTCTGCATGGGTACCGAGTAGACCCGGTACTCAGTACTCCGGTACCTTCAGAAATTCTGGTATCGTAAAATTTGTTTTGTTTCAGTACCGACTTGGTACCGGAGTACCGTATTTTTGACAACACTATTTACATGTAACTAAAACTTGCTTATTAGGACATATTTCAAATGTCAATACTCTGAACAGTCCCACTAGTAAAATATGTACATGTTCATATAAAATAGCATGTCAACTAATGAAAACTAAATGACTTGTCCGAAATTGTATCCTCGGCTGGATCAAGTCTTTCTTCAAAATACAAATGTTCATCGCAGTCCCGCTCTTCTTCTGAGGAAAATGTTAACTCTTCCTTCCTATCCAGGAGTTTCATCGCCTGTGTATAGTTACAAACGCACAGTAAAATGAATGAATTGTCAAACCTCTAAACACTGTCGGGGGAGTGTACCATTTGCCTTGATCGTCTCAGCACATTAGCGTATGAATAGCGTTTTATTTTCTTTATTTTACAAAAGCACAAATATTTGTTGTTATTGTGTGTACACACAAATAAAAGTAGACCCTTTATAGTCTCTAATGATGTCTTACACTTATCTGTTTGCCCCAAAATGACAGAGTATTTTAAGTTGTTTCCGCTGTAATGACGAAAATATTCAGCAGGACGTGCCGGCGGCCCCAGAGGGTTAAGGGGTTATTGGGCGTAAATAATAAATGTATCGTCATCCTCCATTTGCTTGGGAGGAGACAGAGGGGATATCCCGGGAAATTTACTTAAGTGTTGGACTTAAGGCTTCAAATTGAAAATTGAGACTATCTTTCAAGTTAAGACACGTTATTTAACATGTGTTGTCAATATTGTCTTTTGAAAGTCAAAACGTTTTAGTTACGAAGCATTTATTTGTAAGAGTAATGCTAGTTATTTCTGGAAAAAAATGAACCCAACCGTCTGCGTTCATTGGACAGGCAGTTATTTTTAAGCAAATTTCTGTGAAACTTGCTAAATAAATTAGCTCACAATATTATGTAAATTTTTAACTAAATATCAATAACTTTTTTGGCCAATTTTGATGCTTGTGGAAGATAGTCAAAGCCATTTAGTTACTAAGCATTTATTTGTAGTAGCGCCAGCTATTTTCTTCCTGGAAAAAATGTGACGTCAGCGAACCTCTGCTTTTTATATTTTACATTTTTTGGCACCTGAAGTATGTGAGGCAGAGAACAAACGCTGTTCTTTAAGCTGTTCAGACCTCCCTGGAAACTGGCCTGCTAGTTATCTAGCTTGTTGATTTTCCCATTTAATAAAAAAAAATGGTTGATATCTTTCTGTAGTTTAGCTGATAGCCTTACCCATCCATCACACAGACATGATTTTAGATTGTGTGTAGCTTCCTGTTCACAAGTGTGAGAGATCTGTTTGCAGTTGGACATTCTGGTTAGTCTGCAAACATTTTTGGTGACTATTAAGTGTATGGATTTGTGAAGAACACACTGTTGGCAACCAATAGGAAACAGACTATTACAGCTGTAGAGTATGAACGGAAAATCATGAACTCATTAATTCTGAATGCAATGCACACATTTTTATTAAACCCACACTCTGATCCTCCCCATCTAAATCACCGGGTAGCGCCAGCGAGTCTGGGAGTTAGAATGCTTTCTTGACGTTTTTACAACCCAAAGAGCCTCTCCAGAGACACTCATGATATCGCCATCTACACACTGAAAATCTTAGACACACACGTTCCTACCATTTAAAACCCAGAAATGGCTTATTTTTAAGGAAATATGTTTTATTCCCGTATGCTTGGGTATTTCTGCTGTCATATCAAACTAGTTAAGATTGTTTAGTTGTGTAGTTAAACTCTGAGGGCTTATATAAAGAGTCTAAGAATATATATTCACTTTTAAGTGTACCAAATACAAGTTTCTTGGTATCAAATTAAACCTTACGACTCGCCCTAGCTGAATATATATATATATATAAGATTACATTAAAATGTATTCTGCTATGTTTTACCATCTTTTGAGTGATTCAAACCACATCCGGACCCTGTTGTAAATTAGGCAAATGTCGAGCCTTGACAAGACAAAGGGAACCATCTCGCGCCAAAACTGAGGAGCCTCATTGGGTCATTCCTCCCAAAGGAGGCGTGACCTCCCTACCTTAAAAGTCAGGATCTGGTGTGGAATCGCTCTCGCTTGTCCTCTTTCTCTTGTCCTTTGTCCTTACATCTCTCTCTTACTTTCTCTTCTGAACTTCTTCAAGTTTTCCTCAACTTCTCTTCAAACTCTCGTCAGACATGTCTTTTGTTTTATTTGGCGTTTATCTCAGTCTGTTTCTTGTCTTCGGACAAAGCTCAACACTCTACGTTTTTGGAGCAGTCCGATATCCTCCGGGTGAAAGGACTCTCTCTCAGTTTCAACCGTTACTCCTAAGATGCTTTGAACTTCCCGCGAGCGATCCACGCTCGAGAAGCACCAAGAGAAATCCTCCATCTCACGGACGCAACGAGGACATTCACGCACACACGCAGTCTTGTTCAGCGACACAAAGGTCCATTTTGCAAGTATTATTCCATCTAAATTCAAATGCGTTAAAGTGTGTAATTCCCTTGCTGGCTCTTAAGGTTTAACTGTTGTAACAAGTGTGCTATCCCTGTAATCTCTTTATTTTCCTTACTGTTTTACTTTGTTTGTTCTATGTTAAATGTGTTCTACGTTTGTTAAGTTTGTGATATATCCTAGTTCCTTGTATTAAAACCCAATTATACGCTTGATTGTCTGTGTTTGTTGGTCATAAAGCAAAGCCTCTTTAATGTGCGATCTAAAGCTACGAGCTGATATTATCAAAGTAAGTTAACGTGCTTTGATTAAGTAAGCTTATACTAAGAATAACCCTTCTGGAGAATTGATCAAGAGTATCGAGCAAAGTGGTTCGGTGGACGAACTGATTGGTTGCGGTACGGGTTAATTCCATTAAGGTGTTCTGAAAATTAATACAGCCTGTCTGCATATGATGTATATTCCTAATTAATTATAATTCGTTGTGTTTAATTATCTATATATATATCTGAAGCAGACTTTTGGGCTACATAACCTCTGTTTTGGGGAAATTTAGAATGTATTGTTATCTAGTTCAAACCGTATGATTAATCATTGATTACAATCATTAATATTAATTGTACATTCCCCAAACCTGAACCAAGAAACCCTACACAGCGTTCAATTTAAGTCTGCTCCTGTTGCATCAGTGGTTTCTATTTACAACACATTTTTGCAGTGGTTGAGTATTCTAACCAATCACTAACACACTAACAATGAAACTGCAATGGCCAATTAGAGCCACATAAGACTAGTCCTCCGTCCTATCAGTAATGACAACTGATACTATTGCGAAAGTTTTAAACAATATGAATGCCTAGATGCTTGCTTTATGTTCCACCTCTGTTCGTGGTGGCACAGGAAAATAAATACTGAAGAAACATAACCTGAACCTCGAAAATAAGGTGTAAAAAAGCGCAAAGCACTTTGTAATTATTTTGGATTCATTGCATATTGCACCACTAGCTTTGAAAGTAGATGTTAAATGCACTGTAAATGAGCAAAAAGACAAAACTAAAATGCTCCCATTCCAATCAAGGCATGGTGTAAATGATTGATCTATTATGCTGATTAGACAGCTTTGTTTTTAATAAGAGCATTAGTGAGAGTGCAGAACATTGTGCAGAGCGTCACCGAGTTCACATCAAAATGCAGATCTCAAACAGTGTAAACCTGCAATGAGTTACAGCAGTCATTGTAATGGAAGAATTTGTCACGTTGATCGATTTCGGTGTACAACTTGATGCCAAAAAGGCGTTTGATATGGTAGAATGGGATTATCTTAAATGTACGGGTTTGGGAAGTTTATTGGATGGATTAAATTAAGACACCAAATGGATTAATTTCAGATAACTTTTCTCTGGATAGGGGCACCAGACAGAGTTGCCCTCTTTCCCCATAGGTAACAGTTCTTTTGTCACGTGACAGCCATATACAGATTCCAGAGGTGAACTAATCTTTCAGTTTCTCATAATTTGTCCTTGGCTGCATTATAAAATTTTTCATATTGGGGCTATAATCAATATGGCTAAATGACTTCTGTGCCCAGACCAACTTGACACCTAATGCATTGTGTTTGTTAATTTAAAGCAAGTTTAGGGGTATATGAAAATGGTAAATGACTTAATTACAATATAATCTTCAGATCTACATATTTTTTCAATAAATATTTATAATTATAGCAAAAATGTATAAGTTAGCGATAAAACAAAACAAACAACTAAAAATGAATCATGCTTTTCTGCATAATAAACAAACATTCAACAACACTCAACAGCCTTGCTTTTCAGCAGTCACTGTGCACAGTCACACACAGCTCCATGAATCTGTCGCTCCCCATCTGCTGCTGTCTTCTCTCCTTAATATATTGCTTGCAGCAATATAGATAGATAGATAGATAGATAGAAGAGGTGTAACGCTTCAAGTTTCTCACGGTTCTGTTTTTATCATGGTTTTAGTGTGACCATTTCAGTACGGTTCGGAATTTGTTATGTACAGAAAAAGAAATATTATAATATGTGGTCAGTGTGAACATGCAGTATTCTAAACTAATTTATGTCATTTGCCCTACATTAATTTAGATTTTTAAGATTTTTAAGTATCAAACGGTGTTGCCATGGTGACTCACTAAATTAATGAAAAATAGGCAAACAGGAAGTGTCACATATCTTCTGTGGGATTTAAGATAAAAATTGAGCTGTATATTTTTCTTGGAGGCTAATCACATGGATGTAGCTATTGTGGGTCACGGTCATAGCTCCATCAACTGTCAGCAAGAAGTGTGGCACTTAAAACAGACTTTGATAAAGTTCTCTTACATTTACCCAAATTGCTTAAATTGTTTAGACACTGCAGATGGAACATTTTGAAGGGATGCTTGATAGCTTTAATAGTGTTGTCATGGAAATGGATTAAATTACATGACGTTGTAGTCAAACTTGAATGGCGGCATATATATAATACACATTGTATGTTTAGGGTCCAAGTTTACATTAATGTTGAGTTGATGAAAAACATTTCATCTTTCGGAAACAAAGTCCATCATGCTTTGTTTCCGAAAGTCACCGAGTGGAAATGGACTCATGGTGCTAGGACCCATCACTGCTGCTTGCAGCTATATTTATTATTATCATCATCATCATCATCATCATCATTTGTTTACAAATTATAATTATATTTAAGTTGAATGGTCTCCAAAAAAATAACTGAAGTGGACTGATGTCTTACAACTAAAACAAAATAAGAGATCTGAATCCTTTAAAGTCCACAAACAAGTTGGAAAAAAATAAAAAAGCTTATTTTCTATTGATGACTTATACTGCAATTACTGTTAATTTTGCTGCTACATTATCCAGTATACTAGTTAACAATAAAGTTATTCTTAATAAGCTATACCTTTATATTGAAATAATGTGTAGTTATTCTATACATATTAAAAAGTACACCAAATTAGTTTCAGAAACCAATGAAAAGATATTCTAAATTGATTATGCAAAAAACACTTGTATCGGAATTGACCTATACTGAGATTAAAAATGCCAAAAAAGAAACTAGCAGTCAATCATTGTTTTGAGGAATGTTATAAAATGCTTGAAATGGGAGATTTCATACAAAGGTGTACACTACAGTCTATAAAGTCAAAGGACAACTGTCTCTAACAAAGACAGAAAGAGATGTGGAAGGCCAGATGTACATCTAAACAAGAGGATAAATGCATCAGTGACTCTAGTTTGAGAAATATATGCCTCAAATGTCCTCAGCTGACAGCTTCATTGAACTCTACTGTTGTATATGAAATTGGTGTTGAGCGGGTAAAGAGAAGACTCAAGGGTGCAGGCCTTATGGGAAGAATTGCAAAGAAAATGCCACATTTGAAACCGAAAAACAAAAAGGTTAGAGTGGGCAAAGAATCACAGAATTTGGACAACAGATAATTGGAAAAGTGTTACGGATCTTAACCCCATTGAGCTTTTGTGGGGTCAGCTAGAGTGTGCGTAAGAAGTGCCCAACAAGACAGCCACATCTATGGAAGTGCTACAGGAAGCGTGGGGTGAAATGTCACTTGAGTATTTGGACAAACTGAAAGCTAGAATGCCAAGGATCTGCAAAGATGTTATTGCTGCATGTGGAGGTTTTTTGATGAGAACTCTGTAGTAGTTGAAATTCTGAATTTTTTTTTCAAAATGTAATTATTCACTTTTTTTTTATTGATTCCATGCAGCAAATCAAATAGACAACAGAAAATGCAGAATCAAACCACATGAAATCATTACTTTTCACCCTGAACATTTACACATCCCACAATAAAGCACTCCAGTGGTCAAAAGCCAACTGATAAAGACACACAAATAGACAATAAAACAGCAGAAAATACTTAGACACATAAAAAAAAAATCATAAAAAGCATACTTTCAAAAACAAAAAGGTTGCAACACACATCCAAAACCACTAGTTTCTCTCCGCTGCCCCTCCCAGAGAGCCTGTTGTACAAATCCCAGTTGCCTAGCCTTCGACATGCCATCTCAAATGCCACTACCATCTCCATGTACCACTCCTAAAATGAGGGCACTTCAGCAGACTTCCAGCCCCTCAGGATGACCCGTTTACGGATCATAACACTGGCTAGAACCAAATAATTTTTTTTACTTATTCCCTGACCGCTCAAATCGCCTAAAATACAGAGTCTGGGACAAAATGAAATTTGAGTGCCCAATCCGGCACACATAAAACTTCTTGAATCTTAACACACCACTAAAAAACATGGGTTGTGTCCCAATCTTCTGATTTTTAGAATCCTAGTCCACATTCCCTCCTCCAAGTTTAAATCTTTCTCCCATTATCTCTTGAGAGAAGTTGAAGCTCTTGTCCCCCAGACTCTGAATTAGCAGGGAGTAATACACTGAGTTCTCATGACCTTTTCCAAAAGCAGTAATAACCACTCCCAGAGTATCTGCCAAAAGTAAAGAGCAGGAGGACCTAAAGAATTGAGACCTGGGATCCCAAAATGTTGAACCATATTTTCAAAAGGACCTCAACACTCAACTCTCATATAGGTCACTGAGAATATTAACCTCCCTCACAATCCACTCTGTACAGCAGAAAGGGGACTTATTAATACATAACTTTGGGTTCATCTATATGCTTGAAGCAACATTTAAATAAATATCAGAATTAAACACACTGGACACTTTTGTCCATACCGTGGGCAAATGGGAGATAACGGATCTTTATCGGATGATCTCAGAAATTTGGCCAGAATTGATCGGGGCCTGTCTCACTCCACAGATCTCCAAGCCGGAACTCTGTGAGCTCGCTCGATTTCCAGCTTATGGCCTGTTATGTTGAGCAGACTCAGAAAGAGCCCATCTAGGAATTTCACCATCTCTCTGCCTTCCTGAATTCGGACGTTGTTTTGCACAATTCTCCAAGTCTTTGAACTTTTCCCAGACGCACTCCAAATCTGCCTTGGCCGCTAACGGGTTAGCGGACAATTCCCTCTCCAGATAATCGATCAGTTCCTCGACATCCACCACTCTTGTAACTAGAGGTCGACCGATTAATCGGCTGATTTTTTTTCAATTAACATAATCGGCAAATATCCAAGTATATCAAGCCGATTATTAGCAGTCTGAGACTTTTATTTGTTCTGTGTGTCTTATATTTGAGAGGGTTGTCACTCAATGCAGAGAAATAAGTAATAAAAAAGATACCAAAGCACTATAGGCTAGTTAAGGACTGGCTTTGGTAAGCTCGGATGTTATCGGTTCTGCTGTCGGTACTGGAGAAATCTCGCTCACAGCGAGCACAACACGAGCCCTGCTTAATGAGTGACAGAACTAAACATTCAAACGTAGCCTGGTTTAGATCTGTGATATTAGTCTGATTTTATTTTAGATTTCGCCTTCCAAAGATTATAAAAAGAATATTTATACATAAGCAGCATTCTGTCTAGCACAACTTCCTTCCCTTCACAGCGGTGCACTGACATTTCTCCCTAAAACTCAAACTTAACGTCAGAATCAGCACGATCGGTGATTGCTGTAAAATGCAGTCTAGCTACTGTTGCTAAATTGCGGGATGCGTTTAATAATAAAAAGAGCGCAAGAGATACCATTCCCAAGGCGGCGCGCACTCCGAAACAGACCGCAACGAGACAAGCAAAGTATAGGCTACTTTGGGTTTCATGTGCGTGTCTAAACGATCAACTATACACACAAATATGTCAAAACGACCGGCTTGGAGATTCACTTAAACACAGTTTATGTCTTAAATGGACGTAGTTATGGAAATAGTTGGGAGAAAATATGGTGCATCAGGAGCCTATTAGACTCGGTCTTAAAGGGGAAGCAGTCTAATAAACATGCTGACGATTGAGCCATTACTGCGAATCAAACAACAAAAGGCAAAGAGAAAATCACTTACAGCTCTTGAATGAATAACTTCTGCATTAATAAGCATTAATCTATCTATGATATACTATGCAGTGTTATTTTACAATTGATTACTTTATTAGATATATTATTTATATATATAAAAAACAAAAAGAACCGTTAAGAATACCGTTAAAGTACCGGATTGATAAGCAGTATCGGTAAGAGTAGTAATACATTAAAACCTTAACGATACCCATCCCTAGTTATGCCTGTGCTTCTCTTGGATGCTCTGAATATTGGATTACGTGTCTGGATTGCCCCTTAATTAAAGCTGCATTTGGATCTCAACCTTCGTGTCTCGGAGCGGTTCGTAACGCCTGCTTTGTTTATTTAATATATTTGTTATACATTATTTATACAATATGTTTTTACATTATAAATTTTTTAAGTAATTCTTAAGTAATTATTTGTGTTACATTTTATCTTTCAAATAAAAGGTTCAAATAAGAGGTTAAAAACAAGCACATATCGGCCAAAATAAATCGGCAGCATTAATCGGCCATCAGCCAACCCGGATTTCAAAAGATCAGCATCGGCATGAAAAAAACCATATCGGTCGACCTCTACTTGTAACCATCTCAGTGAATTTCGGCGAGCTCTGAGCACTTTGCTAGCTTTAATACTTTTTATGACAAACCAATGAGATTCGAGCCACTCTGCTCCATAACTGCACAGGAGTCATTACACTGATAAGTAAGCATCTACAATTCAAATGTCTCAAACAGAGTAAGGAAAATTAGGAAGAGTTATTGTTTTAGCTGAAATTCAGGGGCAAAGGTTGATCCAGGGGCTAGGTTAACAACCTAGCATTGATTATCAGGGCTTTTTTATAGATCTTGAAGGGATTTTACAAGCTGCTGGCACCCCTCACGACAAAATATTGGGAGGAGACTTTGATCTTTATGGACTCAGTCCTTGATCACAGTGAAGCAAACGTGTGCAAGCCCCCTAGAGCAACATTGATGCTTCACAGGATGTGTAAAAATCTTGGCCTTACAGATATTTTGAGATTTCTAAGCCATCCGGTAGGGACTATACATTTTATTCACGAGTCCATAAGATTTATTCTAGAATAGATTATTTTTATTTTTATATCCAAGTCCCTCATTTCATCTGTTGTGGATTGCTCAATTGGAAACATCTTAGTCTCAGATCAATTTCAGATTATTTCACTCTATGCCTTGCCTCCATAGAATTATGAATTCCTTTTATAAATTCTCAGGATAGAGAGTTAATTGGTCTAAATCCAAAGTATTTGCTCTGACTGCATACTGTCCTGTAATGTCTTTTCAGCCGGGCACCTTTCAATGACCCAAACAAGGCATTAAGTATTTTTGACCCCCTTAATTAAAAGGTTTGAGCGATGTGGGCAGGTGGGCTTCATTACATTTATCTATGATAGGCCAGGTTTATTTTTTTAAAATAAATTGTATTCCAAAATGTAACAACCTGTTACAAAATCTCCCTATAGATGTCCCCCTCTCTTCAAGCAATTTGATAGCATAGTGAAGTCCTTCATTTGAAATGGTAAGCATCCTAGATTACATTTTAATAAGTTACATTGACAAAGGTGGGCTAAGCCTGCCCAGAATTTTGTTTTATTATTATGCATTCGATCTCAGACATTTGGCTCACTGGTCGATTCCACCTGAGAGAGCCCCTCCCAGGTTTTGTATTGAACGGGATGTTCTTGCACCTATTTTGCCATTGCAAAGCCTGTCTATCAAACTAGTCGTAAAAGTTAAAATACACCCCGCATTTACACTCTGTATGGACATAAGTGTCCAGAGTATTTAATTCTGACATTTATTCAAAAGTTGCCTCAAGCATATGGAAGTGGTGATCACGGCCTTTGGAAAAGGTCATGAAGCATCAGTGCCTCATGTCAATTCAGAGTCTGGGGGCGGAGCTTCAACTTCTCTCAAGAGATTATGGGAGAAAGATTTAAACTTGGTATTGGAGGGGGGAGTATGGGCTAGGATTCTAAAAAATGTATGCATCTAGAAATACAAGGATGCGCCTTATGCAGTTTAAGATTTTACGTAGATTCTATTGGACCCCTTCTAGATTGTATAGGCTTGGTCTTAAAGACCAAGCATTATGGTGGGCAGGCAAATTATTTTAAGGGGATGGAAGTCCGATAGGGCACCCTTATTTCCAGAGTGGTGTGCAGAGAAGTGAGAGTGGCTTATTTTGAAGGAATGGCAAGCAGAAGGATGGGGGTTCATAATTTATTTAACAGGAAGTGGGTTAATTACTTGGTGTTTTTTGGGGGACTGTCGGGGAGCGTCTGGGGAGAGAGATGTTTTGTTTTAATTATATTTGATTATGATATTTTTTTTTGTGTGTTTATCTATTTGTGACCATAGGAGTGTTCATTGGGGGTTAGGGTGGGTTTGGTGATTGGAGAGTTAAATGTTAATTCAGTGTATATATGCTTTTTTATTTTTTTATTTATATTTCCATTTACATTTATGCATTTGGCAGACGCTTTTATCCAAAGCGACTTACAGTGCAATTATTACAGGGACAACCCCCCCGGAACAACCTGGAGTTAAGTGCCTTGCTCAAGGGCACAATGGTGGTGGCCGTGGGGTTCGAACCAACGACCTTCTGATTAACAGCCCTGTGATTTAGCCACTACGCCCCACCACTCCACATATATATATTTTTATATATATATACACACACACATACATACATACATATATACATATATATATATATATAATAATTAGAGTCCCGTTTTGTTTACGGGACTCTAATATATAAGATAATATACAATTTTACAATATGAATGCTGCTCAGACTGCATGGTTTGTTGAAGAACGGTGACGAAGGGTAATTTTTTCAGATGAGATCTCATGTAAACGATGGAGAATATATAAATATTTCTCAGATTTATCACTTTTATGGACAAAAAGTGCTATTGGATGTTTTTCAATGAATGCTTGTCATGGATAATTGACCCAAATGTGGCAAACTGGATTCATCTGTCGATCGCGTTTTCATAAAAAAAAAAAAAAAAAAAAAAGTATGAATTCCCATTTGATATTGCATGTTTTAATTTGTACTCCTGGCACAAATAACTACATTTCTGTTTCTGGTGCATTGCTATCGTGAAACAGAGATTAGATATCAATGTTGAACTCTTAGACCTTTGAAAAGATGTATAATTTGTTAACATTAATTACATTTATAGACGGTAAATTATATATTAAATTTAAGCAGTGACGTCAATACCGCGTGCGGGCGATTGCGTGTCAACAGGTTAAACATTTGCATTTTTTATGAAGTAATAAAAGTTATTGATATACTGAATATCTATTTTTGCTCATTGAAACTTATCAAAGTGGTGCTTTGTGCTTTCTTTGAGAGACAAATATGTCTTCCTGAGGGAGGCGCCTCCCGGCATAAATCCTGAAAGCTGAAATCTTCATCGTCATACTGCAGACATTTTTACATTAGATACTGTGCTTGTATCTTTTTACTACAAGGATTGCTACTAGAGATCCAAATCCGCACCTTTATTACATAAACTGCCCTATTCAGTAACCACAAACTACTGTTACTGTTTCATCCAGCCCACATGCAGATGTCGGCACTAAAAATATTTTCCACTACACAACTCAATCATTGGACCTTGTGCGAACCCTGATTTATGTCATCTTTATAAAAATAAATAAAATACATTTGGGTGACTTCTCCGTGGCATACCCACTCAGCAAAGTGACACCCCTTTCCCGTTCCTGTAAGGATTTCAAACACATTCTCCCCGCTCAGTGAGCCGCCAACTCACTGAGTGGGGAGCCACCAACTGAGAAGACTGTTGTTTGTAAGTGCCCTGGTTATAGGCAATTCTATTGTAAAGAACGAGGAAATAGTGATTCCACTGTTTGCTGGGAGCGAGGGCGCCTGACATAAAATCAAATTACAAGATTTTCTAGGATTATTATTCATGTCGGCACCAACGATTACAGGCTTCATCAAAAGGAGATAGCTAAAGATGATGTTAAAGAGGTGTGTGAACTTGCAAAAATTATGTCAGACACTGTAATATGCTCTGGCCTCCCGGCTCATAGTGGTGATGTGATTTATAGTACATTAGTGTTACTGAATGGCTGGATCTCTGAGTGGTGTCTGGAGAAATGCCACTCTCCTCTCTAGTAATTTGGCTCAAATTCGTAATAGTGAGTGTTTGACTAGCTGGGGCCCAGTCCAGGAAGCAGACAGACTGACTTAACCATCTGTCTGCTAGCTGATTTGAGACATCACAGAGGTCACATGAACTACAACACAAAGAGACCATCACCTAGATACATAGTCAGGTCCATAAATATTGGGACATCGACACAATTCTAATCTGTTTGGCTCTATACACCACTACCACAATGGATTTGAAATTAAACAAACAAGATGTGCTTTAACTGCAGACTTTCAGCTTTAATTTGAGGGTATTTACATCCAAATCAGGTGAACGGTGTAGGAATTACAACAGTTTGTATATGTGCCTCCCACTTTTTAAGGGACCAAAAGTAATGGGACAGATTAACAATCATAAATCAAACTTTCATTTTTTAATACTTGGTTGCAAATCCTTTGCAGTCAATTACAGCCTGAAGTCTGGAACGCATAGACATCACCAGACGCTGGGTTTCATCCCTGGTGATGCTCTGCTAGGCCTCTACTGCAACTGTCTTCAGTTCCTACTTGTTCTTGGGGCATTTTCCCTTCAGTTTTGTCTTCAGCAAGTGAAATGCATGCTCAATCGGATTCAGGTCAGGTGATTGAATTGGCCATTGCATAATATTCCACTTCTTTCCCTTAAACTCTTTGTTGCTTTCGCAGTATGCTTCGGGTCATTGTCCATCTGTACTGTGAAGCGCCGTCCAATGAGTTCTGAAGCATTTGGCTGAATATGAGCAGATAATATTGCCCGAAACACTTCAGAATTCATCCTGCTGCTTTTGTCAGCAGTCACATCATCAATAAATACAAGAGAACCAGTTCCATTGGCAGCCATACATGCCCACGCCATGACACTACCACCACCCTGCTTCACTGACGAGGTGGTATGCTTTGGATCATGAGCAGTTCCTTTCCTTCTCCATACTCTTCTCTTCCCATCACTCTGGTACAAGTTGATCTTTGTCTCATCTGTCCATAGGATGTTGTTCCAGAACTGTGAAGGCTTTTTTAGATGTTGTTTGGCAAACTCTAATCTGGCCTTCCTGTTTTTGAGGCTCACCAATGGTTTACATCTTGTGGTGAACCCTCTGTATTCACTCTGGTGAAGTCTTCTCTTGATTGTTGACTTTGACACACATACACCTACCTCCTGGAGAGTTTCTTGATCTGGCCAACTGTTGTGAAGGGTGTTTTCTTCACCAGGGAAAGAATTCTTCAGTCATCCACCACAGTTGTTTTCCGTGGTCTTCCGGGTCTTTTGGTGTTGCTGAGTTCACCAGTGCATTCTTTTTAAGAATGTTCCAAACAGTTGATTTGGCTGGCCACACCTAATGTTTTTGCTATCTCTCTGATGGGTTTGTTTTGATTTTTCAGCATAATGATGGCTTGCTTCACTGATAGTGACAGCTCTTTGGATCTCATATTAAGAGTTGACAGCAACAGATTCCAAATGCAAATAGCACACTTGAAATGAACTCTGGACCTTTTATCTGCTCCTTGTAAATGGGATAATGAGGGAATAACACTGGCCATGGAACAGCTGAGTAGCCAATTGTCCCATTACTTTTGGTCCCTTAAAAAGTGGGAGGCACATATACAAACTGTTGTAATTCCTACACCGTTCACCTGATTTGGATGTAAATACCCTCAAATTAAAGCTGTAAGTCTGCAGTTAAAGCACATCTTGTTAGTTCTATTTCAAATCCATTGTGGTGGTGTATAGAGACAAAAAGATTAGAATTGTGTCGATGTCCCAATATTTATGGACCTGACTGTATAAAGACTGTGTCTGTTTCCCAAACACAAAGCCCTCATTAAGCATTTAGAATAAAATTATTGATGTTAAACTAAAAAAGAAAACAATTTAAGATCTTATAAAGGTTTGGCAATTAAACATTTGATAGTTTCAGCCAAAGCACTATAGTTTGGATTGGATCTGTTTGACAGAAACATGGCTCAACCCGAATGAATATATTTGTTTAAATGAGTCTATTCCCCCAGGTCCTTGTTATAAACATGAGCCTTGCCTGAAGGGACGAGCAGGTGGTGTTGCTACAATTTAAATTTATGCTTTTGGTGTTACTCAGAGGTCAGGATACAAGTTTACTTCTTTTGAAGAGTGGAAATTAACTGCTACAAACATCCAGCCTTTATCAGCCAAATAAGAAAGGACAATGCATCTGTATGCACTTCTGCAGTTTATTCAGGATGGACTTCAAAAGACCTCTAGTTATTAATATTACAGGTCATTCAAAATCCTTTTGTTTAATAAAACACTGGTTTCTTTCTACTGAATACTTGAAGACTGGAATTACTGTTAATTTTGCTGCTACATTATCCAGTATACTAATTAATAATAAAGTGTTTCTTAATAAGCTATACATTTATATTGAGATAATGGGTAGTTAGAGGTTTGTGCTTCTTTACATATTAAAGAGTACTCCCAATTATTTCCACACAATATTGCAAAGATATTCTAAACTGATTATGCAAAAAAACAACACTGGTATCTAGTGTTGTCACAGTACCAAAATTTCAGTAGTCGGTACCAATAACAGTGAAATTTCACGGTACTCGATACCAAAGCAAAAACAGGTTACTAAACAACACTCTTTTATTAACAAAGTTAACAAAACATTAGCAGCATAACTACGAACAGAAATATGCCATTGAGCAACACATTAATTTAAATATATTATTTTTGACCGTACAATGTATGCTTAAAGTATTTTTGAACACTTGTATAAGATTTGCATCAACTTTTGCAACTTTTACTTTAAGTTTTTACCAAGTACTAAAAAAAAAACTAAATAAGCATACTGAATAAAAAACAATTTCCAAACTAATGTGCAAAGTACTCTCGTATTAATAAAGCTGCATATTGCCATTTTTCTTCACGATAAGAAATGCACAGTGACACATATTATGATTAAATAAGTCACGAGCAATCGTGTTCTAATCTGCAATAAGTGTGCGCGCTCAGGGGTGAGCGTCCCCGAGGCAGAGTCTCTCTCAGCCGGGTGCAGTATCAATCTCTCCCCCTTAGATCGGGACATTCGCGCAACTCATTGAAGAGGCGCTTCCCACAAAGAGAAATGCCAGTTTATGAGTTTAAAGTTATAATCATGACCTGCTTCTGTATTATTTGAACTTTAATAAAGCTATAGCACATTAAATCTAACTGCATTCGTAACGCAATGTAACGTAACGTAATGTTTCCTTTAAAGAGCTCCGGCTCCGCTTAATCCACAACGAGAGTGCTTCTGAATTTACTTTTTTTTTATTTTTATAATTCCCTAATACTTTGGGATCTACATAAAATGAAGCTGTGAAAGTTTAGAGTGCATCTGGACTGTGATCAGTGTAATTATTCCTCTCCTCCATCAGGCGTTAACTGCAGTGCTGCTCTCGCGCGTCATTAGTTTATTATTTTTTTTTTTTAATTTAACGTTAAATGAGATCAAACGATTATTCGACAATGAAAATGTATCTCGTCATTTTTTTATTTTCGACGTTGTTGATAATGTCGACTAATCGTTTCAGCCCTAATGCAAATGATATACAGGTGCTGGTCATATAATTACAATATCATCAAAAAGTTGATTTATTTCAGTAATTCCATTCAAAAAGTGAAACTTGGATAATGTATACATTCATTCCACACAGACTGATATATTTCAAGTGTTCATTCCTTTTAATTTTTATGATTATAACGGACAACTAATGAAAAACCCCAAAATCAGTATCTCCGAAAATTTGAATATTGTGAAAAGGTTCAATATTGAAGACACCGGGTGCCACACTAATCAGCTAATTAACTCAAAACACCTGCAAAGGCCTTTAAATGGTCTCTCAGTCTAGTTCTGTGGGCTACACAATCATGGGGAAGACTGCTGACTTGACAGCTGTCCAAAAGACAACCATTGACACCTTGCACAATGAGGGCAAGACACAAAAGGTCATTGAGGCTGGCTGTTAACAGAGCTCTGTGTCCAACACATTAATAGAGAGGCGAAGGGACGGAAAAGATGTGGTAGAAAAAAGTGTTCAAGCAATAGGGATAACCGCGCCCTGGAGAGGATTGTGAAACAAAACCTATTAAAAAATGTGGGGGAGATTCACAAAGAGTGGACTGCAGCTGGAGTCAGTGCTTCAAGAACCACCACGCACAGACGTATGCAAGACATGGGTTTCAGCTGTCGCATTCCTTGTGTCAAGCCACTCTTGAACAAGACACCGCGTCAGAACACAAAAAGGACTGGACTGCTGCTGAGTGGTCCAAAGTTATGCTCTCTGATGAAAATCAAGGTCCCAGAGTCTGGAGGAAGAGAGGAGAGGCACAGAATCCACGTTGCTTGAAGTCCAGTGTAAAGTTTCCACAGTCAGTGATGGTTTGGGTGCCATGTCATCTGCTGGTGTTGGTCCACTGTGTTTTCTGAGGTCCAAGGTCAACGCAGCAGTCTACCAGGAAGTTTTAGAGCACTTCATGCTTCCTGCTGCTGACCAACTTTATGGAGATGCAGATTTCATTTTCCAACAGGACTTGGCACCTGCACATAGTGCCAAAGCTACCAGTACCTGGTTTATGGACCATGGTATCCCTGTTCTTAATTGGCAGGCAAACTCGCCTGACCATAACCCTATAGAAAATCTATGGGGTATTGTGAAGAGGAAGATGCGATACGCCAGACCCAACAATGCAGAAGAGCTGAAGGCCATTATCAGAGCAACCTGGGCTCTCATAACACCCGAGCAGTGCCACAGACTGATCGACTCCAGAAACATTCTAATTTTCAGAGATACTGAATTTGGGATTTTCATTAGTTGTCAGTTTTAATCATCGCAATTAAATGAAATAAACATTTGAAATATATCAGTCTGTGTGTAATGAATGTATACATTATCCAAGTTTCACTTTTTGAATGTAATTACTGAAATAAATAAACTTTATGATATTCTAATTATATGACCAGCACCTGTAGTTTTAAACTAACCTGCTTTGGTTGCTTGAATTAATCCGGGTGTCTTGTCTTTCAGGTGCTTTATTAAGTTTGATGCGTTTCCTCCTTTCGTCAGAAAATGGCAAAAGCACCGTTTACAAATAGGTTTTTGCTGATCTAGGATGTTTCCCTTTTCATCAGCCTCAAATACAGTTGAGACTCCGCAGCAGCTTTGCTTGTCATCATCTTTTGCTTGTTGTTAGCGTTCAAAAGTTCCCGACTCTGCATGGGTACCGGGTAGACCCGGTACTCGGTACTCTGGTACCTTCAGAAATTCTGGTATCGTACAAAAATTTTTGTTTCAGGACCGACTTGGTACCGGAGTACCGTATTTTTGACAACACTACTGGTATCGGATCAGGCGATACGGAGATTTCCAGTTTTGGAATCGGAAGAGAAAAAGTGGTATAGGTGCATACCTAGTGTAAACACAAATTATATTTTTAAGGCATAATCTACAATCACGATTTTCATCTAACCACACAATGAAGACTTAGACACTACAGACACTAAAGACAGCTTCCTTTGTTGTTACAGAATTTTTTTTTGTAAAGCTTCTTTGAAAAGACGTGTGTTGTGAAAAGCGCCATGCAAATATAAATTACTTGACTTGTAAGTGTCAACTATGTTAGTTCTAGTTAACTATTCTGTGCAAAAAACATACCCTAAACCTTCTAATTTTCTGCAACTAAAAACAAACCAACGAAAAACACAACTGTATGAATTGTTTAGGATACAACAGGAGTGTTTGCATAAATCTCACCTGATCTTCTTCATCCTCTTCCTCCTCAGCAAGTCTCTGGCGACCGACTTCATACAGCCGACACACCGTGTCCATATTTACTGAGTCCTGATTCTGTTACACACATTTACATAGAACAATATATGTCAGTTCTAGTGTCACTGAAGACAAATCTGTGAACTTGAACAATTAAACATGTTTCTTGTGGAACTCAATTTTAAACTGTTATGAAACCGTTCTATTGTATTTTTCAATGTTTAGTAATATTTATAAATATTGATCAACACTGAAAATAACCAGTCAAACTCTGATTCTACAACAACTACATAATCAGTCATATCCTTCAAAATAACAGCTCAATGTACCTCAATGACAGCCAGATAGCAGTCTTTAGAGTCTGTGCACAGGTCAAAGATGTTCCTCTTCACATCAATGGTGGCTGAGAAAGCAAACAACCCATAATCAAGATCTATGTGAACTCAAAAGTTTGAAATAACTCTCAACACCCTTGAAATGAACTGAGATGCATTGTAAATTATAGCATGCAAAGGGTTACACCAGTCTCAGAAAGAAAAATAAATAAATAAAAAAGAACAGATATCATATACAGCAAGCAGCATAATTTAACAGAGGAATGATACGTTTCAGATCAAGAGGGCTGCAGCAGTACAAACACAAACCATTTTCATTGTTGCATTTGCCGTTTGATGGGGTGAAAGATTAAGTCATTGCCAACAATAAATGTTTTAACGATACCAAACATGGCACAAACCAGCAGCACCAAGCGAGAACAAACGATGGAGACAGATAAGAGTGATTGACATGGGGTGTAGCCTGAATGACTTCATGGCTCCCAACAGCTATCTTGTTAAATACAAATAAATGAAAACATTTAGTTTCTTTCAACGGCACAAACGGAGCACAAATGAAAGGTTTGGAGTGATTTGGATGAAATGGAATTAATAGTGATGTCACTGCTCTCAAATTCAAATTCTTATTTCTAAGAAATTCAGGGAAGTAGATAAAATGTTTCTTTTAGCGGCACAAACGGAGCACAAACGAACGGCACTGGTTTGGACAACATGGGGTGGAGAGTAGGGATGTCCCTATAACAATACTGGTATCAGAATTGGGCCCGATACCACGCTCATGTACTCGTACATGTGCTCGTAAAAATGCTCCAATACCAAAAACTGATACAGTCCAATGTAATAATGTCATTACATAAATATTCAGCACACAAATTAAAATCAAGTTATGTCCTAGTGAGATTATATAACAGCAAAAGCTGAGAGAGATGAGAGTGCTTTTGAATGTATGGAGATGTTGTGCAGGCATAAAGACAAAAAATGCTCCTACCATTTAGAGATCCTCGTCTCAAACATTGGAAACACTATCATGAGAATTGTGCGCTCCGTTTGTAGCAGATGACAGCAGGCTGAGTGCTACTTCAGTTTTTAGCACAAGGCACATACAGTACAGACTACATATTTATTTAAAATAATGTATTATTTATTTACATTTATACAAATAGTAGCCTTTTGGAGTCATGAGGCGCCATGCAAGGGTCGGACGTGTGAACGGGCGAGCTCTGCACAATTGGCTAGTTTTTAATTATTTTTGTATCAAACCAGTGTGATTCAATACACCCTGCTACATAACTGTTCTAAGTCAACATGTCTAAGAATTCAAAATCCTTGGGCTCTGGAGATATTAAAAGACACTCACATGCTCAAGCTGATACCTCAGACAGGGCCGCAGACCAGGGACTCTGTTTGGACTGTGCGGCGGGAGAAATTCAACGGCAACTGGCATGTATGTCTGTAAAGCTGGTGAAAGTTGTAGTGGACCTGGAGGACCTTGCTATAATACGTTGATCGATTACAGTGAGGGAGGCGAAATTCTCTGAGTTGGTTACAAGAATCGGGGTAGGTCGAGATACAGATCAATTATCTGGAGTCATCGGAAAGGGAATTAGCTGATAATCTGCTAGCAACCAATGTAGATTTGGAACGTGTTTGGGAAAAGCTGGAAGATCTTGAAAATCATAATCCGTGAAACAATGTCTGAATTGTTGGAATTCCTGAGAACGAGGAAGGCAGAGATATGGTGAAGTTCCTAGATGAGCTCTTCCAGAGTCTGCTCGACATAACAGGCCATAAGCTGGAAATCGAGCGAGCTCACAGAGTCCCGGCTCGCAGATCCGCTGAGGGAGATAGACCCCAATCAATTCTGGCCAAATTTCTGAGATAATCCAATAAAGATCTTGTGTTACACAAGGCGAGAAGTAAAGAAAGGCTTTCTTGGAAAAACCACAGCATTTTCTTGTTCCCAGACTTTGCAAATTCAACAAGAAAAATTTGATCAATTCAAGGAATGCAAGAAACTTACATCAACGAAGATCAATATACAGAGAAAAAGAAATCATATAGTTGCTGCTGAATTTTTTAGATCTTATGCTACAGAACTGTCCCCACTTTTGTTCGAAGTTTATATGGAATCATTAAAGAATGGAAAGCTTCTGCCAACCATGACACATGCCCGAATTAGTCTGATTCTTAAAAAAGAACAAATATTTATTCGGGCCGCAGCTCTTCTGATAACATTAGGAGATTCATCAATATCATGTGGTCAGTGGCGAATGATCAGATTCCGGTCACAGCCATCTCACCTAGTAGAACTTGGGATAATCTTTTTAAGATTTTGGAAATGCATGGGTTTGGGAGTATGTTTATTGGATGGATTAAGTTACATTATAGACACCCGGTAGCGGCAGTACAAACAAATTGATTAATTTCAGATTACTTTACAGTGGGATAGGGGCACCCGGCAGGGTTGCCATCTTTACCCATTATTGTTCTGTCTTGCCCTGAAACCATTAGCAGCCACGATGAAGAGGATGATTTTCCAGGGGTGATGGCGGGAGGTGTGGCGTATATGCTTCTGCTTTACGCAGATGGTATTTTATTATTCATCTTTGACCCTACTAGATTTATGCCTTGCCTCCACAGAATTATTAATTCATTTTCTAAATTCTCATGATTGAGATATTTGATCTAAATCCGAAGCTTTGTCTCTAACAGCATACTGCCCAATAACGGCTTTTCAGACGGGGACCTTCCAGTGGCCCAAACAGGGCATTAAATATAAAGATTTAGTAAATTAATTTTGACCCCTTAATAAAAAGGTTTGAGCGATGTGGAAAGGTGGGCCTCATTACATTTATTGATGAATGGGATGGTTAATGTTATTAAAATGAATTGTATTCCAAAATTCAACTACCTGCTACAGTCACTCCCTATAGATGTCCCCATCTCTTATTTCAAGCAATATGTTAACATAGCAAAGTCCTTAATTTGGAATGGGAAATGTCCCAGATTACATTTCAGTAAGATGCATAGGCCGATTGATAAAGGTGGGCTAAGTCTATCCAAGATTTTGTTTTATTATTATGCATTCGGTCTCAGACATCTGGCTCATTGGTTGCTTCCACCTGAGAGAGACCCTCTCTGGTTTTGTATTGAACAGGAAGTTGCCATTACAAAGTCTTTCTATCAAACTTATCAGAGAAGTGAAGTTACACCCTGTTATCTCACATTTACACTCGGTATGGACAAAAGTGACAATTTAATTTGGACATTTATATAAATGTTGCCTTGAGTGGCTTAACCCCAAATTATGTATTAATAAGTACCCTTTTTGCTGGTCAGAGTGGATTATTAATCCTATTGGCACTATTGCTGCTTCAGAAGTCTATAATCTACTATCGTGTTAGCATTGCTTTACCTGTATCCCATGCTGTTTTGTGAAACTGGAAATTCTTTGTTGTAATTGGTGCATTAAGGGGTGTAACGATCCATCGATCTTGATTGATGCATCGATCCAATAACCAACAATCCAATGTTATTGATACAATGCATAAATATTGATACAGACATAAAGATGCACCTTTATTTAGTGCTCTCATGTCAGCCACTTTTGTACGCATTTCCGTCAGGTGATGAAGCAACCTTTTTACATAAATTTCACTATATGAGCAACAAATACGCTTTTCATGTGGGACAAGGATGTGCGCAGGGTCTGTGAAAACAAACTGCGCTCTGCTATCTGTGTGTGAGTGTCAACCGGGCTTCCCGCAATACACAAGCTCCAGACCAGGATCGGTGCGAGTACATCAACCAGGCACTCCTTAAATATGAGCTCTCGTGACAAACACAGAGTGGCTTACGTGCGCGATTAATTCAGGCTTCCATCGATATTATTGTGCATGTGACCCATTTTAATTTTACATGAGAATTTGCTTTATAAAAAAGTACCATGGAGCAGTTCAACCATCATGTGAAATGTCTTACTGCCAACATTCTGAAGAGCACTAATGAGGGAAAGAGAAATCACCTGCTGCCCAGCACTAGCATCAGTTATAAGACTTTACACATCTACACATCAACACCATTATTAACAACCACTGTCACCGCCATTATCAACTGAGGGAAGACATGGCAGTGAGTGGAGAGATGCTCTCAAGCTGATCTAGTATCAGCTAAAATTAATAAAAGGAAAATATATGTTGCCAAACATCTCGTATAATCTGTCGATTTGTCTCTTATATAAATGGATAATTCATCCAAAAATGAAAATTCAAATCATATACTCATGCCATCCCAGATGTGTATGACTTTCTTCTGCTGACCAAAAAAATACAGATTTTTAGAAGAATCTCAGCTCTGTTGGTCCTTTCAATTCAACTCCAGTGGTTTAAACCATATCTTCAAAAGCGATACGATAAGTGTAGGTGAGTGTGTCAGCGGGGGCGTGGTCAAGCGCCCATCCGGAGAGAGAGAAAGTGATAAGGGCGCTTACACCTGAGCTAAATTATGTCCAACACCTGTCTCTAATTCCAGTGAGTGGGCAGAGTGGCATATAAATGGCCACGCCACCACCAGATGAGACCGAGAGCAAGCCTGAACACAAGTATGTGTATCTAAAGATGAATTCACTGTATGGCCATGAAGCCTGATTGTTGTAAAGATTAATTCACTGTGTGGCCACGGAGCCTGTGTTTGTTTAATAAAGTGACTGACCTTGAGAGAACCTGTGTCCTGGACCCTCCTTCCTTGAACCTTCTCCACACTGGTGCCCAAACCTGGGAATCGAAGTACGCCCCATGGAGCCCCTGCAGTTGGCAGAGATCCTCCAGACCTTCGCCAGCCCACATCAGTCCCACCAGCAATCCCTGCTTGAGCTTCGCCAGGACCAAGATCGTCAGTTCTTTGATATCCTGCGAGCTCAGGCAGAGGACCGGCATGCAATTCGGAGCCTCCTCAGCCAGGAGGAAAGCCCCGGCCATGACACCGGACAACCGCCCCCACACACACTCTTGAAAATGGGGCGGAAGATTACGTAGAGGCCTTCCTCAATCTGTTTGAATGGACCACCGAGATCTGGGGCTGGCCGCAGTGGGCGGCCAGGCTCCTTCAAATGTTGTCCGGGAAAGCCCAGCTTGCTGCCCAACAATTGCCGGTGGCTAACCTCCTGGCCTATGATGACCTGAAGAGGGCCATACTGCAGCGGGTAGGTCATAATCTGGATCAGTACCGCCAGCTCTTCCAGTCCTTGAAGCTGGGGAAAACCGACCGCCCATAAATGGTGTTCCAGGCGGTTCACTATAATTCGATGGCGGGCACCTATGGGAAAGGAAGACTCTGAACTCCTTAATAGGCCGTATTTATTGGCCGGGCATTGGCGGCAATGTCCGCAGGTGGTGTGCAGCATGCCGTGAATGTCAGCTGGTGAATCCACAGAACATGAACATAAGTTTGTGTACGAGGATACTAGAAATTGGGATAAATGGCTTGACCCCCTATTATTTGCAGTACGAGAGGTCCTGCAAGCCTCCACAGTGTTTTCAACATTCAGCTGCTGTATGGGTGGCGCCCGCAAGGGGGGCTTGATGTCTTCTGTGAAGCTTGGGAGGAGGGACCTTCAGATAGCAAGAATTAAATTCAGTACGTTCTTGATCTTGGAGGAAAACACAACTTGGGGAAACTAACACAGGAGTATTTGCTCTAAGCTCAAGAATGAAAGAGCCGGCTGTATAACGGGGAGCTCGGCCATGGGAATGTGCACCAGGAGATAAGGTACTCTTATTACTCCCTACATCAATACCCAAATTACTCGCCAAGAAGCAAGGACCCTTTGAGGTCACACGACGAGTGGGGGATCTCGGATCAAACTGATAAAGGGGGCACATGTCAAATATGGAGGGAGGCGGTCCCTGTGATGTTGGCTACGGTAGATCCGGAGAGGGCGGAGCTTGGGCCGGAGGTGAATAAAAACCTAAATCACAAAACTCCGGTCACTTGTGGAGACCACCGCTCACCGTACCAGCTTGCAGGGGTTGCAAAGTTGCAACAAGAATTTACAGACGTGCTCTCCCTTTTACCGGGTTGAACAAACATTTTATTCGACATTGGATTTAACAAAGGGTTATTGGCCAACCCCCTTGACACCAATTTCCCGTGAATAAACAGCCTTCTCCACACCATTTGGATTGCACCAACTTGTGACGCTTCCGTTCTGTTTGGGACCCCGGCTACGTTTCAGCGTCTCATGGACTGTATCCTCAGATCGCATGCAGCTTACGCCACTGCCCATCTAGATGACATTATCATTTACAGTAATGATTGGCAGCGTGCCGTGATTGGATGGGTGAATGCAGCATCTGAGGGTGGTCCTGAGATCGCTGCAGTGGGCAGGGCTCATAGCAAACCCCAAGAAGTGCGTGATTGGATGGATGAAGGTACGGTATCTGCAGATCCACTGGGGTCATGGGCAGGTGTGTCCCCAAATTGACAAAACTGCGGCGATTGCGACCTGCCCAAGTCCCAAGACCAAAAAGGGGGTGAGAGTTCCTGGGGCTGGCTATTACAGGAGGTTTGTGCCTAATTACTCGGACGTCACCAACCCCGCTGACTGGTCTCACAAAAAGGGGGCTCCAGACCCAGTCCAGTGGACGAAACCGTGCCAACAGGCATTCGCGCAGATTAAAGCCGCACATTTGCATGCACCTAATTTCTCCTGGTGCTATATATCAGCCATAAGCTCTCCTCGAGGGAAACTAAGTACAGCACTGTGGAAAAGGAGTGTCTGTCCATCAAGTGGTTAGTCATCACTCTCCGGTACTACCTGCTGGGGTGGTCCTTCACTCTCTTCACAAAAAGGTACATCAGGCTATAATTTATTTGGCAGTTATAAAAGTGATCACAGGCCAGAGAGTACTTTTCAGAATTATCTAGCAAAGCTAGATATGGTGTATATTATTTTGGTCTATGCAGTCTCTGCTGAACTAAGAGAGAATGTCCTTGGAATGTACAGAGGGGGAGAAAGAGATGTCCCTGTTTTAGGTCCATATTGATTTCGGGTCTTCACGAGTCTCCGTTTCCTGATATGGCTGCATATTTATGCATTTAAGGTCACAAGGTGTTACCTGGCCATTTGGTCTTACCGAGGGTTTAAGTTTGTGGAACAAAGGAGAATCTTCTTTATTGGTCAGCTCTGTCATTACAAACCCTAGTTTGAAATTAAATGGCATGCAAGAGACGGTCTCCTTCAGCAATTTAGGTGCCAAAGATTAATTTGTATGACTCTCTAATAGCTCGATGGGGCAGCTCTCTGATCTGTGGAATGTGATGTGTTCAATTGTTTGGATACATGGCTTCATGGACTATCAAATACCAACAGATAAAAAAAAAATAAATCAAAACCAGACTGCCTGTTTGATCTTCCAGCAAGACAATGATCCAAAACAAACATCAAAATCAACACAAAAATGGTTCACTGACCACAAAATCAAGGTTCTGCCTTCACCTGACCTGAACCCCATAGAAAACCTGTGGGGTGAACTGAAGAGGAGAGTCCACCAGTATTTAGAGCATTATAGGAGAACACTCAGAGCTTTTATCATGGTAAAGGGAGGTTGCACAAAGTATTGAATTAAAAGGGTGCCAATAATTGTGCCACACATTATAAACAAATATAAATTTTTTGCTAAAACTTGCTGTTTTATATATAAAAACTACAGGATACTGTATTTAAAATACATATTGTTTTTGTTTTTTTTTAAATACAAATAACTTTACAGATCTGAATTGTAAAGGGTTTAAACAATGTTTTCCATGTTTGTTCAATGAACCGTAAACAATTCATGAACATGCACCTGTGGAATGGTCGTTAAGACACAAGCAGCTTACAGACCGTAGTCAATTAAGGTCACAGTTATAAAACTCTGAAAAACACCAAAAGAAAAATGGGTCCCTGCTCCTCTGCGTGAACGTGCCTTAGGCATGCTGCATGGAGGCATGAGGACTGCAGATGTGGCCTGGGCAATAAATTGCAATGTCTGTACTGTGAGATGCCTAAGACAGCACTACAGGAAGGACAGCTGATCGTCCTCGCAGTGCCAGTCCACATGTAACAACACCTGCACAGGATCGGTACATCCGAATATCATACCTGCTGGAGAGGTACAGGATGGCAACAACACTGCCCGAGTTACACCAGGAATGCACAATCCCTCTATCAGTGCTCAGGCTGTCCGCAATAGGCTGGACTGAGGGCTTGTAGGCCTGTTGTAAGGCAGGTCCTTACCAGACATCAACGGTAACAACGTAGCCTACTGAAACAAACCCACTTTCGCTGCACCAGACAGAACTGGCAAAAAGTGCTCTTCACTGATGAGTCACGGTTTTGTTTCACCAGGGGTGATGGTCGGAGTTGCGTTTATCATCAAAGGAATGAGCGCTACACCGAGGCCTGTACACTGGAGCAGGCTCAATTTGGAGGTGGAGGGTCCATCATGGTCAGGGGCAGTGTGTCACAGCATCATCGGACTGAGCTTGTTGTCACTGCAGGGAAACTCAACGCTGTGTGTTACAGGGAAGACATCCTCCTCCCTCATGTGGTACCCTTCCTGAAAGCTCATCCTGATATGACCCACCAGAATGACAATGCCACCAGCCATACTGCTCGTTCTGCACATGATTTCCTGCAAGACAGGAATGTTAGTGTTCTGCAATGGCCAGCGAAGAGCCCAGATCGCAATCCGATTGAGCACGTCTGGGACCTGTTGGATCAGAGGGTGAGGGCTAGGGCCATTCCCCCCAGAAATGTCCAGGAACTTGCAAGTACCTTGGTGGAAGAGTGGGGTAAAATCTCACAGCAAAAACTGGCAAATCTGGTGGTCCATGAGGAGATGCACTGCAGTACTTATTTCAGCTGGTGGCCACACCAGATACCAACTGTTCTTTTGATTTTGACCCCCCTTTGTTTGTGGTCACATTATTCAATTTAATTCAAGTTAGTCACATGTCTTTGTTGAATTTTTTTGGGTTTACACAAATATTTAGAAATGTTAAGTTTTCTAAAAATAAAAGCTATCAAAAGTGGGAGGACGTTTCTTTTTTGCTGAGTTGTATGTTTGTGCTTATGTGCGAGTCTGTTTATGAGAGTGTGTGTGAGACAGAAAGAAACGGGAGCGCGAGGGTGCTTTCACAGATATTAAAAGTTGCTTCTGATTATATTGAAACCGTTGTATTGATCAAGTCATGAGGGTGTGTTGACCGAGAATCTAGTCTTTTATTATATGTGTGGCAGCGTGTAATCGTGGGTGAGATGAGAGCGAAAGAGAAATAGCGCAAGGTTGTTTTTCAACTGCAATTTAAATACATTTAGAATATTACAGATATTATTTGCCATTCTTATCCTCTTTGAAATAACTGAAATAATTTGGGGAAGTTATATGGAACTGTTATGCGGTCAAGACCTGGAACAACTACATAGCTGTGCGTTTACTGAAAAATAATTGCACACCTTAGAAAGCCTGTCAACCAATCAAAATCAAGCATTCAGCAGCCCCTGGTATAAAAGCAGTAGACAGCAGCAGAGCAGACAGCATGGAGAGAAACAGTCATACCGATGGGTTTGTAGTCTGTAGCATCAAACGTCCTGAAGGACGAGCCAAATGGACTCTTCATCTGCTGCTCCATCATGTCATCCTCATCATCAGCCTGCAGCATTGCTACAACACATGCCAAAATGTCAGCAAAAACTGAACCAAAAGCAACAAACTACATGACACTCCAGAATACTAGCAAATGCTGAACCAAAAACAAACTCCATTAAAAAGTTTAATATTGATGTAAAAATGAACAAATTCAATAAAAATAATGTAGCCTTCAATTATTTCTCCTAAACATTGCATACATTTTTTAAAACTAGTCAAGAGCTAGTAATAAAATCAAGTAATTAAAGAACAGGGTAAACAGTGCATACATTTTTATCAGTAACTGCAGCAATAAAAATACTTACAAATATTTACATAATCTTTACTGTGTGATTATTAGATTTGCATTAATACAGATTTGATAGAGTCTGTGTTTGACTAAAAAGCAGACCTGTCTTTACAATTTACTGGGCTTAAAGCTACTAAAGTTATCTAGCAAAATATGGTGAGTCCTTTTCTTTTTCTTGTCAATATTGTTTGATTAATATATTATTTGATTAACATTTTTTTTTTTTTTTTTAATGTACAGTAATTTCAAATCAGTTGATTGCAACACACTCCAAAAAAGTTGGGACTGTCGACTGTTTACCACTGTGAAACATAACTATTTCTGCTGATAACACTTAAGCATTTGGGCACTGAATACACATGTTTATTAAGTTTAGAAAGTGGAATTTTCCCCATTCATTCATTAGGCAGATCTTCAGCTGCATTATTGTACATGGTATTTGTTGCCGTATTGTGTGCTTCATAATGCGGCATAGGTCAAAGTATTCAAAATCCTGAGGCTCTGGAGACATTAAAAGACACTTATGTATTCAGGCTGACAACCCTAGAGCAGGCCCCAGACCACGGAGTTGATTTGTTTGGAGAGTTCTGAGAAATGCAGCGAGAGATGTTGAACATGTCAGCAAAGGTTGTTGCTAACTTGGAGAATCTTGCTGTGATATGTCAATCGATCACTGAATCAAATTTCATGGAGGTGAAATTTGCTGATGTGGTCAAAAGAGTGTGGGATGTCCATCGGAGAGGGAATTATCTGCTAATCCGCTAGTGAACAAGGTGGATTAGGAGCGTGTCTGGAAAAAGTTGGAGGACATGTAAAACCATAGCCGGCAGAATAACGTCCATATCGTGGAAGTCCCGAAGGGAGTCGAGAGACAGATTATGGTGGAATTCCTGGATGGGCTCATTCAGAGTCTGCTCGACATAGCAGGCCATAAACTGAAAAGTTCACAGGGGAACTTTTCCCCTGTGAACTTTTCTCTGAATCAATACTTGATTCAGAGATCATGTGATGAAGATCTTGCGTTACATGAGGAAGGCTTTCTTGGAAGAACCCCAGCATTTTCCTGTTCCCAGACTTTGCAAACTCGACGAGAAACATGATCGATTCAAGGAATGCAAAAAAAAAAAAAAAAACATTTACAACAACGGCAGGTTGCTTTTGCACTGATATTTTCCTAGCCAAATTGAGAATAGATGCCAAGGATGGCCGTAAACTATTCACATGCTCAAAGCAAGCAATGTCCTTCTTAAAGTCAATTGAGTGTGTGGGTCGTGTTGTGGTGTTCACGTTGTGGCCGGGTGGACCGGGTCACTGAACATTCGATTGACTGAAGACTGCATGCTCTATTTGTGCTATTCCACCTTCGGGACAGTTTTGTGGATGAATCTACATGCTCTATGTGCTTATTCCTACTATTGGCTGGAGTTTATTTTATGGAGTATTTTGGGCCACCTCAATGATCATCCACTTGACAGTTTGAGGAACCTGCACGTTTTTATTTTTTGTGCTGTTCCGTTCCATTGGCTAGAGTTTGTTTTATAAATGATCTTTTGCGGTGTAATTCTGTATAATTTTTTTTTTTATAGAATCACCAGACTTGAGCAATCGGATGCCGAAGATGTTGCAGAGGTTCTTGTAGGCGTGCATGGACTGTTTGAGTTTCGAGGGATAGAAGCCTGTTGGCGCAGTCGTGCGAGAGGTTAATAATGTGCATGTTGTTCTTTTTTTATGTTTGACTGTTGCACTAATGTTGGAATGTGGTCATTATAATCCTGTTTTTGACACACAATCTATATTTCTTACATGTCAAAATGTCAAATGTTAATATGAATGGATTGTCTCTCTCCACGTAGAATGTAAATGGGTTGGGGCACCCCATAAAAGGAAGGTTACTTCTCTTTTTTAGCATGAGAAAAATTATATAGCATTTCTTCAAGAAACACATCTTTCCCCACAGGAAGCAGAAAAATTTGGAAAGATAGGGGAGATAATTTTTTTTTCATAGTGCTGGCTCAAGTAAGAGCAGGGGAGCGATTATACTGATAAGTAAACATCTACAATTCAAATGTCTCAAATAGAGAAAAGATAAATTAGGAAGAGTCATTATTGTTTTAGCTGAAATTCAGGAACAAAGTCTTATTTTGGCGAATATTTATGCACCTAACGTTGATGTTCAGGGCTTTTTTATAGATCCTGAAGGGATGTTGCAAGCTGCTGGCACCCAATATTATATCATGCGGGAGGAGATTTTAATCTTTTGATTGACTCAGTCCTTGATCATAGTGAAGCAAAAGTGTGCAAGCACCCTAGAACAAAAGTGACGCGTCGCAGGATCTGTAAAAATCTTGTTTTTTCAGATATTTGGAGACTTTTGAAAACATCTGGTATGTTGCCACATACAGAGAAAAATAAATCATATAGTTGGCACTTTAATGTATCCCTTTTGCAAAATCCTGAATACCAATAAATGTTAAAGGCTGAAATCAATGTTTATAAGGAGACCAACTGGTCCTCAGTATCCTCTGTGGGCATGGCTTGTGAAGCACTTAAGGCAGTTCTGGACCGGATCATACAGTATGCCTCATTCACCAAAAAATCCCAAGCAGGTTAACTCGTGGAGATGGAAGGGAAAATTTAAAGTGCAGAGGCAGAGCTGAAGTGCCAAATTTCATCTGATGGCCTCCTAGAATTGACCCGATTGAAACACCGATATAATACTATTTTGTCGTGGAAAGTGGAGTTTTGGTTGTTCAGGGCAAGAAAAGCAGAGAAGCTTTTGTCTAGATATATAAAGCAGAGAGAGTCTTTTTCTACCATTTCCTCTGCTGGTGAAATCTGCTGGAGGTTAAATATTTACCTCAGCCATTTATATTAATAATGGTTTTAAAGAATACCATCTTGATCTCTATAGTTCTACGTCTTCGTCTACTGAGTTTGACATTAGAAACTTTGTGAAACCATTAGAACTCCCCAAATTGAAGACTGAGAATAAAAAATTATCTTGATTCTGAGAAACTTAAGAGCGTGACGAGGTAATTAAGGCCTTGCCTACAGGGAAGGCTCTGGGGCCAGACAGTTTTGCCTCTGAATAGGCTCCACTTTTGTTAGAAGTTTATATGGAATCATTAAAGAATGGAAAGCTTCCTCCAACCATGACACAAGCCCAGATCAGTCAGATTCTTAAAAACAACAAAGACCCAAGCGAGTGCAAGACTTACCGTCCAATTTCCCTGATCCAGCTAGATGTAAAAATTGTCAAAAATATTGGCTAACCAATTAAGTTATGACATCTCTTATACATATTGATCAGGTGGGGTTTATTCGGGGCTGTAGCTGTTTCATCAATATCATGTTTTAGAAGGAAGGCCAATGAGAAAGGCATTGCAGTAATTAAGGTGTAAAGTAATGAAGGCGTGGACCAGAGTTTTAGCATCTTGCTGATTGAGCATATGGAGGAGGCAAGCTATGTTACGGAGTTTGTAGAAAACAGTTCTAGCAATGGAGCTGATATGCTCGAAGTGAAGGTAGGGGTCAAATGTAACACCAAAGGTTTACCGGTGTCGGATTATACGTGCAGAAGAATTGAAATGGCATGATCTGAATCTAGGATTTACCCTTTTAATCCTGGAATTCCTCGGCATCAAAGTAATGGACCAAGCCTCAACTTCCTACTGAAGGCCTGTCTTTGGACAATAAAATGGGCAAGACACTCTAAACAACCTAATTTAAAGAAAAAGTGTCATGGGTCAGAAAGGCCTGCACGACCTCCTGAACTTCCACACAGTGTTAAAGCAGACTTTTCCTTGAAAGGTTACCAAAAGACCATCAGATTTGCACAACTCGAATACCAAGACATTTCATCTTTTTACGCAGTCACAGTACTTTACCAATTTAGCCTTCTAAAATGTACATAATGCATGATTTATACAACACCTAGTCTTGATAGGTAATTCTGAAATTTTCTTTGAACTGTGATAACTTGTATAACTGGCAAATTAATGATTATAGCCTGATGTACCTCTTTAAAATGTGTGTAATATTTTATCCATGTGGTATAACAAAGGAATTAACCAGTACGATTTGTAACCAGGGATTTTCATGTTTTGTTAACTACACATATAATATACATAAAAAAAAAAATTTCATGTTTAGTATGTAAGCATTCGCTGGCGTATGCAGAGAAAGCTGATGACAACGAATATCATGTCTCTTGTATCATTCTCAAGATATAAAAGGTTCATAATTCAATATGCACTATTTTTGAGCGGGAGATTTGTAAGAATCTGAAACAAAGGACTTGATAAATCAACTGTCGGAAAAGACAGCCCAGTTGACCATGTGACTCTGAAAAGTCACTTCTGATTGGTGCAGGACACCTTTGGGGATGCGGCCAATTTCAGTTCAAATATTTCCAAACAGGAAGAACTTTCTCTCCTTCTCTTCCTCTCTTCAGTCATCTCTCTCGCTCCGCTGACTGCTCAGACTTCCTCTCTTCTGCCATGTGAGGTTCAAGGAAGCTCGGGACTCGACGTCCCGAGAAATCTCATCACTCTCTACGGTTCACACACCCATGAGAAGGCCTTGCTTCAAAGCCAACCTCATCATTCATACAGACGATAACTCTTCAATCTTACAGAGGTCCAAACCATTAACAGAACGGACTTTCTACCAAGCACAAAGAACCAAGCAACACAAAGAACACAAGGAAACTCCAAAAGACACACAAGTCCATCTCCAATATTGTGCTCAAATGCTGGTGTATTAATTAAATAATTTGGGTAATCCGATAGCAAACTGATGTAGACTCAAAGAAGGATAAATGGGTCTTAAGGTATTGTCAACAGACTCTAGGGCTGGGATAAACGATAATTTTTGAAACGATTAATCTAGAAATTATTTTTTCGATGCATCGATTAATCTAACGATTCATTTTTTTTTCTCAGTCCGATTCGATTTTGATTCGATTATCTCCCCATTAATTGACTAATAGCAATTTATACATGTTGATTTACATATCTGAATGAAAAAAACATGAATTCCTTAACATTGCAATATATGTTTATTGCTCTTAAAATTTCAAAATAAAAGACTACAAGTGCAAAGTAATGTATTCTTAGTCAGAGGTAGCATTCAATAAAACCTTGAAGCCTTGAAAACACATGGTCTATTACTAGCTTACTGAAAAAAAGTGCAGATTAAAATAACAACAACTTGTCTTATTATAGCCTACTCCAACAGAGAGTGCAAAGTGGGGAGTTGAAAAAAAAAACTTATAATATGTGATATTATTTTCAATAAGCCATGAGAATAATATCACTCCAATAAGTGAATTAATCATAATTCACTTAAAAAAGCTAATTTCTTACAGTAGAAATTGTGAGCGGATACAACGAAAAGTTGTATTACAATTTTAATGGTGGAGAGTTATTTATTTACTTAGTTATTTGTCATTTATCTAATTTAGTTATGGTTGTCGAACACGACTAATTCCATTATACATTTCATTACCTAATAATGTACAATAAGGACAGTTTAATTGAGTTCATATCTCACATATTTTAATACCCTAAATTCCCTTCTAAATGTTGCATACCAAATATCCTTACACTGATGGAGACTGATGGATGGTTATACCCATCAAGACCAATGTCTACAGAGAAATCAGAGTACTTAGAAATTAGACTAACAGTGCCATTGCAGTTTTCCCACCAATTTTAACAGATCACTAGACCTCCATCAGCTGCCTCTCTATGTCGTAACTAAGCAAAAATTTGTTATTTTCAAACTTATAACAGGACAATTTGGCTTAATATGCCCCTCCTGACCACAATTAAAGCAGATAACTTTCCTGGAGTCCCCCATCTCTTTAGAATTACCAAACTTATACCTCTGGAATCTTGAGTTTTACAGCTAGCTCCAGGGTCACACCCCCAGCCCTCAAGACTCAGGGACTGCACAAACTGCTCAAAAATAATACTCCACAGTAGGGCTGGACAATAAATCAATATCAATATGTATCGCGATTCAATAACTCAACTGTGATATGATTTTTAAACACATTTCTGATATTTCGAAAGGGACACATATAATAGAGCCAAAATTGTACGTCAATAGGATGTGTACACACAGAAGTCTTATTTAACCATGCGGTCATATTATAATTATAAAATTATCTTGCGTCCTCCATAATATTTTAGGTTTTGTCTGGGACAGAGGGGTCTCTTAGATATTCAACTGCAGCCATCCCACTGATCTACCACTTAACATCATATTGAGCAAAACTCAAAACAACAGTAGATCTACATTATTAGGCTAATATCAGTTCACAAACAAGCTACCAAACAAGCTAGGTAATGTCATAATCGCTAACGTTGCGGACTCATGAAAAAATACATCGGTTATCATATTTTGTCATGACTAATTTATTAATGACTCCACATCATCTGTATTTAAGAGAAAATAATCACTTCATCCAATGCTTAAAGTGAATAAAAAGGCCTTGTCACTGCCAGCCAATTTGGTGGAGTTCCACAATTGTTGAAGCAATTCGAACTCCACCGGACTTGTGTTTGTAGGTGAAGTAATGGGGGAAAGCAGGCAGTAGACCAAACCACTGTGGTGCAAGGGAGGGGGGACTCAAAATGTTTCTGAACTTAAAACACATTTTTTTGGCCCGTTTGTATTGTTTTACTACTTGGTTATTTTAAGTATATATCATTATTTTTTTACAATACACAGCGTGGTTTTTAATGCCCCAGCAAGTTTTTGTTGTTGCTCACTTTTTTTCTGTTTTCTGCAGCAACTCACTTTAATATTCTTTATCCTAGCTGAAGAACCTTTGTTTCATGTTGTAGTTTCAAGTTAAAAATATTAATATTGACAAAGGAGAGCAGTTTATGTTTATTTGACATTTCTTGTTTGTATGAAGGATAAGTGAAAATAAAAGGTGAATATGAATTTATTTGTACAGTTTTTACTTCTTAAATATTATATAATTTTATAAGAGGAAGTTTCATAGATTTGGCAAATTCATTTTTCAGACATTTGTAGGTACAGACATCCATTGTGGACGTTCTTGGCAGTTTTTCTGAGGCTTTTATATTGTTCATATCGATATCGGATTTAAATTGTATTGACCAAAATGTATAAATATATTGTGATATACATTTTTTCCATATCGTCCAGCCCTACTCTACAGTATTTCCTGTAGGTTTCACCCACTTCTTGTAGAGGTCTTTCAAGCGATAGAGCCCTTTAGGAGTTTCAACTGACATACACATTGTGTTCTATGAACCGCTGCCATTCAAATTCATTTATTTCATACTTGGCAAGAATAGCTTCTTTCACTTGACAATAGTCCAGGGAAACCTGGGCATTCATTGCCAAATAAGAACTGCGGGCTCATTCTGTTAAGATTGCAGCCAATCTTACTGCTCAGTCACATCTTGGCCAATGGTAAGCTGTGGCCAGCCTCTCAAAAGTAATGAGAATCATTCCTGTAATAAACTCCTTAGTACCATTGTAGCGGCTCTTCCCTTTGTAATTTTAAAGACTGACTTGGACCGAAGTCTCACAATTGGTGTCAAAAGTGGGATGTGTAGCCACTGCCCAGTCACATCTTGGTAAGCTGTGGCCAGCCTCTCAAAAGTAATGAGATATTGCTCAATGTCATCTGAATTCTCCAATTTAGTAGGCATTATCTGGTACTTGAAAAACTTAGTGGAATAAGTTAAACTTCCACACAGGTCTGCAGAATTGATTTTCAGGAAGAAAAAAGAAAAGTCACAATGAATAAAGGTTACAAAATAAAAAACACCTGTTTCTGAGTTGAACCCAACTGAGAAGATGTGGCAGGACCTTACATGGGCAGTTTATGCTCAAAAATCCTTCAATGTGGCTGAACTAAAGCTGCAAAGAAGAGTGGGACAAAATCCCACCACAGCAACATAAAAGACTGATTTCCCACTATAGTAAGTGTTTGGTTGCAGTTGTTGCTGCTTAAAGTGGCACAACCAGCTAATTTTAGGGGGAAATTACTTTCTCACATGGGTGATATAGGTGTTGACTAACTTTTTTGCTTCAACAAATAAAATGATAATAAAAGTGTTTACACTCAGGTCGCCTTTGTTTAATTTAGTATGAAAAATACACAAAAGAACAAATCAGAATGGGGAAGATACTTTTTCACAGCACTGTATGAGAGAATTGTATTATTATATATGATTAATATTATAATAATATTCATCATGCCTATTATGTGTTTGTTGTAGTCTACCGATTGTTTGGTTACCATCATGGAATAAAAAAAATAAAAAATAATAATAAACAAAAACTAGTTTTGCATATCAGACACAAACAAAAATAACTTTTTTGTAAAAATTCAACAACAAAACAATCAAAAATATTAGCAAAATGCACTGATATGATCATAACTGAACATGTAACAGATGCCTTTTCCATCCAAAGCAAATTAATGCACAATTTAAAGTTACAGTCTGCAAAATAAACAGATTTAACAGTGAAGAGCAGGGCACTATTCTTCGTGGGTGGATTTCTGAGTTATCTGGATTTCATTTTTGAAAATTTGACCTGATTCTGGATTGTTCCGTTCTTCAAAGCTCCTTAGAGTTGCTGTCATAGCAACAGGTCTCTGAGCTAAACCTGCTGTGGAGCAGGTTTATTTAATGTAAATAGGATTAGATAAGCATATGTGATAAGTCTATCCCAGCTGCTGCATTATTTTTATCAGATCCCCTTTTGAACCAGAGGAAATTATTTTGTAATAATTGAAAGTTATATTTCATTAAGTTTCATATTTTGCAATCATGTCATATTTCTATATTTATAATTTTATTATTAAAACATGAATATCAAATCATTATTTATGTAATTGGTGTATATGCATTTTTGCTACCTCTGTCCAGTATTAAACAGTCTAAATACACCTTATCATAGTATATACACCACTTTAGATGCAGCTTCTATCCCACCTTAGCAATGTAAAGATAGCTTTGTATTCTGTACAATTCATCCATGCTTCAACTACAATGCAGACAGTCTGCTTTACAAGGGCATATCCAGATGGGCCTGTTATGTTATGTTACGTTACGTGATGCACTGTTATTTTTTATTTGTATTAATCCGTAGACATATAGCAAAAGAAAAAATACAAAATATATACACTGAATCAACATTTAACCCCCACTATTAACTCTCCCCAATCACCAACCCCACCCTGACCCCCAACAAACACCCAGTGGTCACAATACACACACACACAAATAATAATCATATATAATTAAAACAACTCTTTTCTCTCCACAGCCCCTCCCCCCTAGAGTCCCCCAAAAACAAAGTAATTGCCCCATTTCCTAACTAAGAAATTCTGAACCCCCAACCTTCTGCTTGACCCCTCTTCGAAAGCAGCCACCCTCCTCGAAAGCAGCCACCCTCCCCATCTTCGCACACCACACCGGAAATTAGGGCGCTCAATTAGACTTCCATCCCCTTAAAATAATTTGCCTGACAATCATAATACTGGTCAGAACCCTATTTTTTTACGCGTTTATCCCCCAAATTTAGGACCGCCCAATCACCCAAAAGAGTCTGCGGCAAAATGAAATTTGAGTGCCCAAAATGTCACACATAAAACTCTGAACCTTCAACCAAAATTCTTGGATCTCAACAACACAAAACCAGGGAGGGGGTTCTCTCAGGTGGAAGCGACCAATGAGCTAAATGTCTGAGACCGAATACATAATACAACAAAATCTTGGGTTTGCCTAGCCCACATTTGTCAATCAGCCTATGCAGTTTACTGCAATGTAATCTGGAATGTTTACCATTCCAAATGAAGGACTTCGCTATGCTATCAAATAGCTTTAAATAAGAGAGGGGGACATCTACAGGGAGATATTGTAGCAGGTAGTTAAATTTTGGAATACAATTCATTTTAATAACATTAACCTTCCCAATCATAGATAAATGTAATGACGCCCACCTGCCTACATCGCTCGAAATTCTTTTTTATTAAGGGGTCAAAATAAAATAACTAAATCAGACAAATTTTCTGGGAATAAATGCCCAAATACTTAATGCCCTGTTTGGAACACTGGAAGACACCCGGCTGGAACAGTACGCTATTAGATCCAAAGCTTTGGATTTAGACCATTTGACTCTATATCCTGAGTCTTAGAAAAGGAATTAATAATTCTATGGAGGCAAGGCATAGATCTAATGGGGTCGGAGACGAATAATAAATTAACATCTGCGTAAAGTAAAAGATTATTTTGCCACACCTCCCGCCACCACCCCTGGAAAATCATCCTCCCTTCTTATCGCGGCTGGTACTGTAGAGCGGCCTAATGGTTCCAGGGCAAGACAGAACAATAATGGGGAAAGAGCGCAACCTTGCTGGGTGCACATATCCAGAGTAAAATAATCTGAAATGAATCAATTTGTTTGTACCGCCACTACCGGGTGTCTATAAAGTAACTTAATCCATCCAACGAAAGTATTCGCAAACCCGTATATTTATAAAATATTAAAAAGACAATAAAAAAATTGTTTTTTGCACATTCAGTTTAGAATATCTTTACATATTAAAGAGTACACCCAATTAGTTCCTCACAATAATGTAAAGAAACACAAACCTCTAACTACACATTATTTCAATATAAATGTATAGCTTATTTAGAAAAACTTTATTGTTAACTAGTATACTGGATAATGTAGCAGCAACATTAACAGTAATTCCAGTATAAGTCATATGAAATGAAGCAGTTTTTTTTTTTGCAAAATTTTCTTCAACTTGTATCTGGACTTAAAAGGATTCATCTCTTTTTTGTTAAATTTAGTTGCAAGACATCAGTCCAGTTTTTGTTCACAGTTATTTTTTGGAACCCATTCAACAAATATTATTATAATAGTAATATATCTCAATTGTGCCCTCACGCTTTTATTTTGACATTACAAATTTACCAATTATGTGAGAAACGCGCAAATATTGCGCAATGCGTGAAGGCTAAACATTTCCGCAAGAGTGTGTGTAAACAGCAGTGCCATTCACTGACGCCACTCAAGTAAGTGGCTTTGAATAAAATGCACTAGTCATACTTTGTGTTTTTATGTTTTTTTTTTTTAGATGTCATTTTTTGAGCTTGATAGTAACGAACATGACTAACACACATTATCGGATTTGGATCGGGCTCGTCAGGCCAATACCTGATCCGTCTAAAAGCTTCAGTATCGGTGCATCTCTAATAAGAACTGTCTCAAGTGCCTCCCAAGCCATGCCAACAGATAATACGGAGGACCAGTTTGTCTCCATATTAGACATTGATTTCAACCTTTAGAATTTGTTGGAATTCAGGATTTTGCAAAAGGGATAAATTAAAGTGGCAACTATATGATTTATTTTTCTCTATATGTGGCAACACCTCTAAATTCCCGATACTGGGTTCACGAGAACGAGACGATATTTTAATACATACATACATAGGCTACGACTGGCCTTTTATTCAACTTTGGGATGGGTGATACCACTATTTTCTTTTTGATCTGATACAAAGTACTTTTAGGCCACTGTTTGTGTCTTGTCACATTATCTGCTGTTCCACCGGTTACCCAAAATGCTGCCACACAAATGATTTAAATGTGGCGGGTAAATCTTCTATCCTAATTTCACCCTCAAATTCAGTCATGCTGATATCGCGAGACAGCTTTTCACCTCGACGAGAACTATCGTCACGAGAGACAATCAAATCATATTAACATTGTACATATTAAAAAATACATTGTGTCAAAAGTAAAATTATAAAGACCACATTCCAACATTGGTGGAACAATCAACCCCCGAACTTTCCCCAGAAACAAACGAAAAAAAAAAAAAAAAAGGGTGCACATTAACCCCGCACACGCCAGCGCCAACCAGCGTCCATCCCTCTAAACTGAAACAGTCCATGTATGCCTACAAGATCCCCTGTGACAACTTTGCCATCGGATTGCTCAAGTCCTATACAAAATTTGTAAAACAGAATTACACAACAGAAGATAATCTATAAACAAACTCCAGCCATTAGATAAACACAAAGAATGTGTAGATTCATCCACATAACTGTCCCGATGGTGTGTTATTCCACAAAACAAACTCCAGCCTCTAGCAGAACCAGTACACACACACACAAAAAAAAACTATATATATATATATAATAATTAAAAAAAGGGCAGTTCAGTTTACTCGGACAGTCAATTGAATGTTTATTGTTGTTGCTGTGGCTGTTTCCATGCTTTGTCAGGTCCAGAAATTATCATAGCCTTTTAAAATAATTTTGTTTGGCTGATGTAAATATGCATGGTGATGGCTCTCTGCAAATATCTATATACATAAAGATTTTTTAAGTATCTGTGATGACAAACTTATATTCAAAAATATTTATGTTCCACATAAGTCATAAGTTTACTTCAGCATAAGGGTGATGGAATCAGAATAATTTTGGGGTGAACTATTCCTTACAAAATGCATACACTTGTTGCAATTGCGTTGTTTTAACTTGTTTAACTGATGTTAAGAAAACAAATTTATGCTTGTGCGTGTGTGTGTGTCTCTTACCTCCATAAATGACAGTTCCATTGTTGTTGAAAACAATCCTGCACTGATCTAGAGCTGGTACAGTGTGAAGAAGATGAAATGTTCTCAAATCCCACTGACGCTTGAGTCAAAGCAAACAGCTTCAGAAACATGGAGGATCATAGATATCATAGTAACACCCAACACATTGACCTTAGTTCAAAGAGAGAGTATTTAAAGTGGCACAGTAGTTAGCTGGTTTTCTGCATTAATTGGTCATAAAATGTGATCTCATCTTCCAAGTAACAAGAATAGACAAAGTGTACTCAAGCTAACACACACAAAAATTATTATCTTTCATGTCTTTATTGAACACGTCCCAATGAACATTCACAGTGCTGTGCTTCAAACATTGATCAGGAATTAGACACACACTCTCAGTTTAAGTCTAGACTAATCTTTTCAGCTAGGCATCCACTTAATTTATCCATCAACTCAGTTATGCTGCATTAGTTATGTCTGCCAGAACCAGAAACACATCTCATACTCTATAATCCTGATTTAAAGTGAATGGCATCTACTCTAATCTGTTTCCCTGTCTTAACCTCAGGATACATATCATGGTTACCAGAGCCTGCCAGATCCAGCTCCGGTCCTGCCTGATGTCAGACTCCCACTACTACGTGTTGCTGAGTAAATTAAGTCCACTACCTGATATCACCTCAGTCTACTACAATGGATTTCACAGAGGATGAACTGATGCCAGCACCAACCATCAGACATGGGATACTTTACTGGACACTGCCTGAAACTTGGACTTAAGATGGAGTCCACCGGAAAGTAATCTGCCACAAGCTTACAGCCGAACTGCAAAGGATGGACTACACTCTTAAAATGGAATACATAGATAATAAATTAATTACCAGCTATAGCCTTCATCAGCCAAATAACAAAAGACAATGCATCTGTTTGCATTTCTGCAGCTAAGAATGTAAATGTGACTTCAGTCATTTAACTTACAGTAAATACAAAAGCTTTTTCTTTAAACATTGACCCCTAACACTTAATTGGTTATGTGTTGTACAAGTAAAGCTTTAAAATGAATAAATTAACTAATATTGGCATTGTATTCATTTTGCGGGAACTGGGCCCCACAGTGAGCCTGGTTTCCCCAAGGTTATTTTTCTCCATTAACCAACATCTTATGGAGTTTTGTGTTCCTTGCTACAGTGGCCTAAAGCTTGCTTACTGGAGGTCTAAATGTAAAGAATTATTATTATTATTTTTTTTTTAAAGGCGCGATTTAAAATCATGTTTTATATTTATTTATTTATTAATTAAACCACACTATAACGACTCTAAGATATTACTATCTTACAGCTCTTTCTGTTAAAGCATAATTTTCTGTAAAGCTGCTTTGAAATGATGCGTGTTGTAAAAAGCGCTATACAAATAAATAAAAGAAAATTACATTCTTTGGAAAAGTAAACGAACCATCGGATTTAAATCCAGGTTGATCCACATTTGGCAGCAAATTTTAAAGCCATTCTGTTGTGAATTTACTTCGATGTTTAGGGTCATTGTCCTGCTGCATCACTCAACTTCTACTGAGTTTACGCTGGCACACATCAACCCTGACATTATCCTGTAGGATATCTTGATAACCTTGGGAATTCATATTTCAACTCAATGATGGCAAGTGGTAAAGACCCTGAAGCAGCAAAGCAGCCCCAAATCATGATGCTCCCTCCTCCGTACTTCACTGTTGGATGATGTTTTCATGTTGGTGAGCAGTGCCCTTTTACGCCATATGAAGTGCTGTAGTTCTTAAACAATTCAACCATCAGTCCACAAAATATTTTCCCCAGAGTGTCAAGGTGGTCTTAGGCAAACTTCAGACATGGAGCAATGTTTTTGTTGGAAAGCAGCTGCTTCCTTCATGGTGTCCTGCCATGGACAACATGCCCGTAAAATTTTTTCTGTATGGTAGACAAAAGAAAAAAATTGGGCTCAATTAACCATTTTCCCTCCCCGGTGTCATGTGACTCGTTAGTGTTACAAGGTCTCAGGTGTGAATGGGGAGCAGGTGTGTTAAATTTGGTGTCATCTCTCTCACACTCCCTCATACTGGTCACTGGAAGTTCAACATGGCACATCATGGCAAAGAACTCTCTGAGGATCTGAAAAAAATAATTATTGCTCTACATAAAGATGGCCTAGGCTATAAGAAGATTGTCAGCCTGTCAGTGCTCAGACCATACGCCACACACTGCTTAAAATGTTTCTGCATGGCTGTTGTCCCAGAAGGAAGCCTCTTCTAAAGATGATGCACACGAAAGCCTGCAAACAGTTTGCTGAAGACAAGCAGACTAAGGACATGGATTACTGGAACCATGTCCTGTGGTCTGATGAGACAAAGATAAACTTATTTGGTTCAGATGGTGTCAAGCATGTGTGGCGGCAACCAGGTGAGGAGTACAAAGACAAGTATGTCTTGCCTACAGTCAAGCATGGTGGTGGGAGTGTCATGGTCTGGGGGCTGCATGAGTGCTGCCGGCACTGGGGAGCTACAGTTCATAGAGGGAACCATGAATACCAACATGTACTGTGACATACTGAAGCAGAGCATGATCCCCTCCCTTCGAAGACTGGGCCGCAGGGCAGTATTCCAACGACCCCAAACACACCTCCAAGACGACCACTGCCTTGCTAAAGAAGCTGAGGGTGAAGGTGATGGACTGGCCAAGCATGTCTCCAGACCTAAACCCTATTGAGCATCTGTGGGGCATCCTCAAACGGAAGGTGGAATGTCTCTAACATCCACCAGCTCCATGATGTCGTCATGGAAGAGGACTCCAGTGGCAACCTGTGAAGCTCTGGTGAACTCCATGCCAACGAGGGTTAAAGCAGTGCTGGAAAATAATGGTGGCCACACAAAATATTGACACTTTGGGCCCAATTTGGACTACTCACTTTTGTTGCCAGCGGTTTAGACATTAATGGCTGTGTGTTGAGTTATTTTGAGGGGACAGCAAATGTACACTGTTATACAAGCTGTACACTCACTACTTAACACTGAAGAAATTACACTTTGCTACAATGTAGTCACATGAAAAGATATAAATCAAATACTTACAAAAATGTGAGGGGTGTACTCACTTTTGTGAGATACGTGTATATAAGATATATATATATATATATATATATATATATATATATATATATATATATATATATATCTGTCACTCTAATGTTCTCATTGAGCATTCTGCTGTGTGCCCTTTGAGTCATCTTGGCTGGGCAGTCACTTCTGGGGTAAGTAGCCACAGTACTAAATTCTCAACATTTATAGACAATGTCTAACAGTGTACAGATAATTCTCCAAATTCGAGATAACTTTGTAACCATTTCCAGTTACTCAAAGCAACGATTCTTGATCGTACAGCATTGTGAAAAATGATTTGCACCCTTCATAATCTCTTCTATTTCTGTGTATTTTTCATACTAAATTGTTTTAGATCTTGAAACGAGATACAACATAAAACAAAGGCAATCTGATTAAACACAAAATACAGTTTTCAAATATATATATATATATATATATATATATATATATATATATATATATATATATATATATATATATATATATATATATATATATATATATATATATATATATATATATATATATATATATATATATATATATATATATATAGTCTTACTGATAGTCCAGTCATGAACGGTGACCTTTATCGATGCTAGAGGAGCCTGTAGTTCCTTGGATGTGGCCCTTGACTTTTTTTGTGACTTCCTGGATGAGTCGTCGCTGTGCTCTTAGAGGAATTTTAGAAGGTTGGCCACTTCTGGGAAGGTACACTAAGTTTTCTCCATTTGGAGATAATGGCTCTAACGGTGGATCTTTGGAGTCCCAGAGCCATTGAAATAGCTTTGTAACCCTTCCCAGAATGATTTTTTTCAAATCACCTTTTTCCTCCTCATTTCTGGAATTTCTTTTGCCCTTGGAATAGTATGCCAGTGGGTGAGACCTTTTAGCCAACTTCGAGCTACTGAAAAAGTTTTATTTAGGTGTTTGTTTTATTGAACAGGGCTGGCAGAAATCAGGCCTGGGTGAGTCTAGTTCAGCTGAACCCCATTATGAATGCAGTTTGAAAGATTTGGGGATTTAGTAACTGGGGGCAAATACTTTTTCAAACAGGCCCAGTTGGTATTGGATAACTTTTTTGCTTTGATATATAACATTATCATTTTAAAAAAAATATATTCTTTACTAAGATTGCCTTTGTTTCATGTTAGATTTTTTTGACTTTTTGAAACAATTTAGTATGAGATATACACAAAAACTGAAGAAATCCGGATTGGGTCAAATACTATTTTACAGAACTATGTCTTCTGAGAGCTCTTTTTTGGGAGGCATGGTCTACACCAGCTGGTGCTTCTTGTGAATAGCAAACTCAAAATGTTTGAGTGCTTTTTACAAGTCAAAGTAGCTCTAACCCACACCTCCAATCTGGTTTCATTAATTGGATGCCAGGGTTGCCAACTGCTGACTCTAATAAGCTTTTGTTGATGTAATATACCTAAGGGTTCACATACTTTTTCCAACCTACACTGTGAATGTTTGAATGATGTATTCAGTATGTACAAGAACAATACACTAATTAGTGTTATCAGTTAAAAGAGATTGTGTATGTTCATTATTGTAAGATCAAACATGATTAAGAAATCTATACATAAATGCAAGTAATTCCAAAAGGTACTTTTTCTTGCCACTGTATGTTGTATTTTATTTAAGTATAAGCCCCTGAAAATGCTGAAGTCCCTTGTACCTGCATGACAATCAGCCATACAGCCATGATAGTGTGATCAAACTGCTAGTCAACAAAACTATTCATGAACAAACTATTCATGTGACCAATGCACATCACAAGCTGCTGAAAGCTAGTCAATAAATGTAAGCAACGTTCTACTCATGGCGTTTGCTTTGTGTCAAGATGCACTTTCTTGTTTTTTGCTAACAGAATAATATTTAATAGTTCCCGCTATCAATGTCTGAGATTTTCAACCTGGCATACACACAAAGGAAATAATTTTTTTTCCAAGGATATTCAGTATTGCAAAGGTCTCACTATTTTTCTATTAATCAAACACCATACATTTTACTATTTCAAATTATCAAAAGGGAAAAATGCATCCATGTTTCACACTGCACATTATAAAAATATTTAAGGGCGTTTCACTTTTTTTGTAGTAGTATATTGGTGCAATTCTAATAATAAATAGTCTGTTTAGATTGCGACAAACAAATATGTTATTTGTATTCAAATAGTGAAGAACCTTTCCAAAGATATGTGATCAAACATAATAAATAAATCAATAAATTACGCAAATTCAACTCAATTATTTAACTCATTGATTCAATTTGAGTGAATAACAAGTAGGAAGTAAGAACTCTAGCTGCAGAATTTTGTATGTGTTGTAGGTGATTTAGAGACGGGCAATATTGTGTAAATGAAAATGAAGTCTTTATAATGTTATTAACATGAGTCTCAAAGGTGAGTGATGCATCATAATTCACCCCAAGTTTTCGAACAGCGAGAGAAGGCTTTATGGCAGTACCAGGCAGGTGGGATAATGTTGTGGCTGATCGGTGTATATACAAATACACATATACATACACAGTAGGGTTGTAATGGTTCACAGTAAAAAAAAAACTAACCATACGGTTTGCCACCTACGGTTCGGTAAGCATTGGCATCGAGGTTCACCTCAAGTTATTGACGCATCTGGAGGAAGTTTTGGCGATAAAACAAAGTGTCAAATAGACATGCAGTTAAAACCACCGCTAATGCACCTGAATGGATACGCTCTGCCTGTGTATCATGTTGGTCAACTTGATGACAAGCCGCTAATAGAGAAGCCCCCTGCATTATTCAAGTCTCCTGTCTGGGAACATTTCTTTTTGCAGTCATTTACAACAGCAATGTTCAAAAAAATTTTACAAAACAGGAATTGTTTGCAGACATTGCTTAACTCGAGTGCCGTATACTGGTAATACAGAAACATCTATCATCATATATAACCCTGCAAAAAAAAATTATGGCTTCTACACTAATATTATTCTATTTGTTATCATGTTTCAACTTTGGGATTCCTATTCCGAGGTTACCAGAGCCGGCAAGATCCAGCTCCATTCCTGCTTGGTGTCCGACTCCATTGCTACATGTCGCTGAGAGAATACAACAAACTACAGCCGGTGCTAGACAGACATCACTTCAGTCTTTCACGATGGACTTTAGAGGATGAACTGATGCCAACTCCAACTGCAAGACATCGGATACTATATTGTGGACATATTGTTTTGTTTTCTTCCTAAGATGGAAATAAATACATTTTGACAAGACAATAAGTATATATAGTGTCAAATTTCAGTGCTTTCAAAATCTGACTATCTACAAAAAAAATGTTATAGACTGACAGCACTAATATATATTCATATACACATACGTATATTATAGTTAGAGCTGTTGAAATTAATGTTAATGCATGCAATTCATTTAAAAAGTTTAATGCATTAACTTTTCTATAAAGCGATTAACGTATTTACCAAATTTAACAAAATTCTGACATTTTATTCAGCTCTATGTGGTGTTCTAAACACCAGTTGAATAGGGCGGAACCTTTGCGATGTGTCATGCGAACGTCGGGACTGAACCTTGGATCAGTGGAAGAATGACGCCTGGCCCGATGAGTCCCCTTTTCGGTTACATCCCGTGGACGGCCTGTAAGTGTACAATGTTTACTTGGGGAAGTGATGGCACCAGGATGCACTGTGGGAAACCCCTGGGTCTGGCCATTCATGTGGATGTCAATTTGAAATGTGCCACCTACATAAACATTGTTGCAGCCCTTCATGGCAATGGTATTCACTGATGGCAGTGGCCTCTTTCAGCAGGATAATGCACCCTGTCAGCTGTTTTAGTGGTAAGCAGAGGACCAACAACATATTAGGCAGGTGGTCATAATGTTTTGGCTCATCAGTCTATTGATTACATCATTCAAATATTCAAAGTGTAAGTTAGAAAAAGTTCAAGTTTACAGTAGAACAAGTTTACAAAGTTATGCACGTGATTTAAACATATCAACTTTTATAAAAAGATCTTATGTAAACTTAAAATCAATTCCTGAAATATTGTTATTTAATGAGTATAATGAAGTATTAGATCTTTAGTATGTGTTGTGGATTCTTTATCACAGAGGCATATTAATTTTCCGTTTTTTAGAAACTTCTTTGGTTTTGCGCTACAAAGTGCAGTAATGTCATATTCACAAGATACTTTAGTGTGCAACTCAAGCCAAACGCACACCATGACTACAGTGGATTTTTTTAACATTTTATGTTGCAGCATTATGCAAAAAATTATAATTTTTTCACATCAATCTACACTCCATACCCCATAATGACAAAGCAAAAAACTAATATTTGATAACTTTGCAAATGTATTAAAAAGAAAAAACTGAAATATCACATTGTATTCAGTATTCAGACCCTTAACTCAATACTTCGTGGAAGCACAGATATGCTCAAGCTCCGTCAGGTTGGATGGACAGCTATTTTCAGGTCTCTCCAGAGATGTTGGTTCAAGTACGGGCTCTGGCTGGGCCAATCAAGGACAGCCACAGTTATCCCAAAGCCACACTTGCGTTGTCTTGGCTATGTGCTTAGGGTCATTGTCCTGTTGGAAGGTGAACCTTTGGCCCAGTTTGAGGCCCAGTGTGCTCTGGACCAGGTTTTCATTAAGGATATCTCTGTATTTTGCTGTGTTTAGCTTTCATTCAACCCTGACCAGTCCCCCAGTCTTTGCAACTGAAAAACACCCCCACAGCATGACACCACCACCACTATACTTCACCTTTGGAACGGTATTGCACAGGTGATAAGTGGTGCCTGGTTTTTCTCCAGACATGACGCTTGGAATTGAGGCCAAACGGTTCAATCTTTATTTCATCACCAGAGAAGCTTGTTTCTCACAATCAGAGTCCTTTAGGTGCTTTTTTGCTTCCATCTGGCCACTCTGCCATAAAGCCCACATCGGTGGAGTGTTGCAGTAATGGTTGTCCTTCTGCAAGTTTCTCCCAACTCCACACATGATCTCTGGAGCTCAACCAGATTGACAAAGTTCAGATTGCTCAGTTTGGCTGGGCGGTCAGCTCTAGGAAGAGTCCTGTTCCAAATTTCTTCCATTTAAGAATTATGGAGGCCACTCTTGGGAATCTTCAATGTTGACAAATTTCTTTGCAGCCTTCCTCAGATCTGTGCCTCAACACAGTGCGCGCCTGTCCAAATCCCGTCCAATCAGTTTAATTTTCCACAGGTAGACTCCAATCAAAGTGTAGAAACATCGCATAGATGTTTCAGAGAAATGTAATCACCTGAGCTAAATTTCAAGTGGTCTGAATACTTATGTCAATGTGATATTTCATTGTTTGTTTTTCTTTTTAATACATTTACAAAGTTATCAAAAATCTAGTTTTGCTTTGTCATTATGGGGGAATGAAGTGTAGATTGATTTTAGCATAGGGCTGCGACATAACAAAATGAGAAAAAAGTAGTCTGAATACTTTCTGAATGCACTGTATATGACACATTTGAAAATAGATGATTAAAAGTGCTTCAGTTTACAGGGGATCATGCACAGGGCAATCCTCACAATACAAAAATCAAGTTCAGCTGTTCAAGCTCCTTTGTATGTTTGCTTTATTGCAGATAGAAGTTGTAATATTATATTAATGCTGTTGGTGAGTTGTTTCTCACATATTTATATGATGCATGTGAAAAAAGCTGGATTAAAAAAGCATTTAAGTTTACCAGGGCTTTCATATCTCGACCCGTATCTTAGATGGAAAAGATGGAGCGTCCAGCAAAGGTAGGAATTAACTATTTAATTATTGTCCAGCTGTTTCACAATATTAACATAATCTGTCATCTGGAATTTTATCCTTATCAGTATGGTTGCAACGGTATGAGATTGTCACGGTATGATAACGGTCTCAGAAAATATCATGGTATCACAATTATTTTTATCAGTTACAATAACCCTTAAAAGGAGCGACAACAGTTTTGTTTTTGTTTTTTTTATTGATAAAAGGCTTTATTATAATTTAAACTTGAAACCATTTTTTTAATTGAAGTATGTGCAAAAATAAATAGAATAAGAAAGCTAACAGAATTATAATAAACTGAATTATAAACGTGATTTTTTTAAAAAAGCATGTAACTGTCACATGTTCATATATAAAGCATGTTAGTTTACATGTTAGAATAGCATATTAAATTAACTACTAAATGAAAAATAACACCAGCTATGTGAACTTTAAAGTATTGTCCTATGATTATTAACAATTAACATATAATGTAAGTGTGCAACAGCGCAGACCTGTCTGTCCCTTTAACTCAGTGGTTCTCAACTGGTTTTGCTTCAGGACCAGATTTTACATTGGTCAAGTGGCGACCTACCATTTTAAAAACGTAACCTGTATTTAACGTATCCTGGGTCGCATTTCCTTTTATGTTGCATAGTTTTGTTCATGGTTTTCAAGTACAAGGACATGCATAGTGACAAAAATTTTGTTGTTGATGTGCTACAGGAAGTTCTCTCTCATCAGTTTTAAAAATTGAAGAGCATATTTACTTATATGAGCCCATTATTATCCTGTTTGTTTCCTAATTTCAAACATAATTCAAACAGAACACACGTATAACACAGGAGGAAAGGCTCCTCATTACCATGGTTCAGTCAGTGTAGCTAGTCTTAAATAATAGTAATAACAAATTATAGTATTTATGAAAAAATTCTTGCTGAAACACATTTTGAAACTTCAACTACAACTGTCACCGTTGATTTAAAATTAGGTCTAATGGATTCTATCTTTAGATTATTTCATATGAAACTATAACATTGTCAAAATATAACAGTTAATTTTACTCATGTAAAATCATGAAACAATTCTGTAATGGTGATGTATAAATGGAAAGAAAAAACATGCAGTGTTGCTCTTTTCCTCAATACCATTTTCGGTACCAAAATCAAAAACAGGTTAATAAGCAACACTCTTAATAACAAAGTCTACAAAACATTAGCAGCAGAATTAAGAACAGAAATATGCCATTGAGCAACACTTTAATTTAAATATATAATTTTTTAATTATAACAAAACTGAACAATGTATGCTTAAATTAAAGTTGCAAAAGTTTAAGCAATTCTTATACAAGTGTTCAAAAATACTTAAAGTTTTTACCAAGTACAAAAAAAAAAGCATAAATAAACAAGCATACAATAGAATTAATAAAAAACAAATTTACAAACTAATGTGCAAAAAGTGCTCTCATATTAATAAAGCTGCATATTGCTAATTTTCTTCATGATAAGAAATGCACAGTGACATATATTATGATTAAATAAGTCACGAGTAAGTTCTAATTTAGCTGCATTAAGCGTGCGCGCTCGAGGGAGGAGCGACCGAGGCAGAGTCACTCTCAGCCGGGTGTAGTTTCAATCTCTCCCCGAGATCAGGGACATTCGCGCAACTCATAGAAGAGGCACCGACCACACAGAGAAATGACCGTTTCTGAGTTTATAGTTATTAACATGACCTGCTTCTGTATTATTTGAACTTTAATAAATACATTTTACTGCATTTAAGATGTTATGCCGGGATGTTTGCTTTAAAGAGCTCCGCATCCGCTTATTCCACAACGGTACATGCTTCTGAATTAACTTTTTTTTTTAATCATTCCCTAATACTTTGGGATCTACATAAAATAAACTGTGAAAGTTTCGAGTGCATCTGGACTGATCAGTGTAATTCTTCCTCCGTCAGGCGTGAACTGCTGCTCACGGGATATCGTTACGGTTTATTGTGATTTCATGTTGCGTTAAATGAGATCAAGCGACTATTCGACAAGAAAATTTCTCATCAATTTTGTATTTTTGACGATGTCGATAATGTCGACTAAATGTTTCAGCCCTAATGCAAATGATAATATGCTTTTAAACTCACCTGCTTTATTTGCTTGAATAAATCCAGGTGTCTGTCTTTATTAAGTTTGATGTGTTCCCTCCTATCGTCAGAAAATTGTGAAAGCAGCATTTACAAATAGGTTTTTGCTGATCTGTGATGTTTCCCTTTTCATCAGCCTCAAATTACCTGGCTTTTTCCACTTTTCATTTCGACATGATTCAGTTGAGGCTCCGCAGCAGCTTTGCTTGCCGCAATCTTTTGCTTGTTGTGAGCGTTCAAAAGTTCCCGCCTCTGCGTGGGTAGACCCGGTACCGGTATTTTTGACAACACTACTCCACAATAGAGGGAAGCCCGGTTGTTGCACATGTGCACCAGAGAGAAGAGCAGATCATGATCGCGAGCTGGTTTGTTACACTCGTACGAAAGTGCAGATGAGAAGCATTTAGCTGATGGCGAGATTATCATTAAATCTGTCTCGGCAGTCCTAAATAGGCTATCACTTGGGCGGCCGCCGAAATATATTCAATGGGAGAACCTTGAAGGGTCCTTCTGTCCGTGACCCAGTCCAAATAGACCTGCAACCCACCAGTTGAGAAGCATTGCTCGCACGCACGTGCACACACACACCTCGCTTCTCTGTGACATTTTCTCCACTGCATGTGTGGCGCAAGTTGACAAGTCTGACAGGCAGTCGAGGTAAGGAGATGCGCAAGCACAGGTGAGATTCTCTGTCCGATAGCTTTTTTTTCCTCAATACAAATGTAAAAAGCAAATATACATGGTATGATAACAGGAAATTTTCATACCGTGGTATACTGCGAAACTTCTGAGTAGGGATGCTGCGGTGTGAGATTTTGATGGTTGGATTATCGTCTGAGAGACAAAAAAATAAAATAAAAATGCGGTTAACCGATTTTAAGACTATTTGCAAATTAGCACTGATGGAAAAAATGCATATATCACAATTGAACGTCTTAGTGGACATATTTATGGGGGATATGTGGGTGCTAAGGGCAGCCCTATAATAAGAACTGATAAATACACAAAAATAAATAGGATATAATTAGAGACGCTCCACTCTTGAGCATGACAGCTTATTCGCATCCTGAGCTCAGTGATGAGAAACAACCCCAGTTTGAGATTTATACTTGCGCAAATTGGAAATATTCTGCCTAATGTTATACTTATTTTGTGCAATCTGGCAACCATACACGTTTCGTTTTCTCCTTTGAACAAACATAGCAATCTGTAGTGCAATATTCTGCTCAAGAAAAAGTGTTATACGGCTACACTGTGTCCATTCCTGAGGCTGCTTGTGACGTTTGATTCCACTAATTTTGCAGGTAAACCTTCTCAGTGATTAAATTAAATATAAAAGTAGATCTCTGCATCATTGACACACGGAGGGTTAATCATTGACATGAGAGCAAAAGCAAGCCAGAGACGAATATGTAAATGTATTTTTTATTTGTGCAATTTAGTCCCGTCGCACCTGTATGTTAATCCAACTCTTGCAGTAATCATTTATCATATTCATGCAGTTGTGTTAAGTTGTGTGCTGAAATTCAATCCACTGAAGAGACCTGCATCATGACTTTTTAAGTATGTAAACGGGTAAAGTTTTAGAAAAACAATACGTAAACTTTGCGACAAACATTAAAAGTTCTATAAATTTCTTTTTAATTATTATTATTATTATTAAAACTGAATAATAAATTAACAGGGAAGTAGAGATGGCAAAATAAATGTATAATCTCCACCTTTATTCAGTTTTTTAATGCCTGATAGAAAAGTATCTATATTTGTAGAGCAATATAATACTTTAGGCAATTGCAGAATAGTCTCACTAGTCACAGATACACTTCAGACAATTGAGTACACAACTATTTCTGGGCTTAAAAGATACAAAAACCAAATCAATGCAGAACATTGTATCTCAAATCAATACAATGTGGCCCCCTATGCACTACTTACAGCCCGATGTGGCCCCTTTACCAAAATAGTTAAAAAATATTAATAATTACACACATCACCTTTACAAATTTGTTTCAGGATTTTACATGAGTAAAAGAAATGGTTATATTTTGACAAAATGTTATAGTTTCATATGAAAATCTAAAAAGGTAGAATCTATTAGACCTCATTTTATATCAACAATGGCAGTTTTCGTTAGTGTTTCAGCTAGTATTTATTTTTCATAAATGGATTAATTTTATTATCACTACTACCACACTGACCTAACCATGGTAACGAGGAGCCTTTCCTTCTGTGTAATATGTGTATAAATATGTAATATTAGGTAACAAACGGGATAATAATGGGCTCATATAAGTAAATATGCTCTACAATTTTTAAAAGGGGGAGAGACAACTACCTGTAGATTTGGTTGTTGACATAATCAACAAAAATAAATGACACTTGATGCATGTCCTTGTACTGGAAAACCATGAACAAACCTATGCAACATACAAGGAAATGCATTAAATACAGGATACATTAAATACAGGTTATGTTTAATCTATGGAGTGTCGAACTGCGATTTCTAATGTAAAATCTGTCCTGAAGCAAAACCAGCTGAGAACACTGAGTTAAAGGGACAGACAAGAGCAGTCTGGCCTCTATGTCACGGACCAACAGTATTAACTGTTAATAATCATAGGACATTACTTTAAAAGCTCACACAGCTGATGTTATTTTTCATTTCGTAGTTAATTTAACATGCTATGATAACATGTAAACTGACATGCTTTAGTTATATAACATGTTATAGTTGCATGATATTTTTATCATGTTTATAACTGTTTATTATAATTCTGTTAGCGTTCTTATTTTTTCTATTTATTTATTTTCAAAAGGGAGACATTTTTTACACATATGTACAAAGAGTGGATGGTACTCCAATAAATGGTTTCAAGTTTCAATTATAATCGGGTTTGCTCAAAAATAAATGCCCCTTCTGTTTTCACAAATAATAGTAATTGTGTAATACCGTATACTGTGATATTTTCTGAGACTGTTATCATACCGTGAAAATCTCATACCGTTGCAACCATTGTGTTCAGACAGTCTTAAATGTTCCCAAAGAGTTTCACATTTAGCCTTACAAAATCTTCTGAATAACTCTTATATTATACAATTACACTGATCAGCCACAACATTAAAACCACTGACAGGTGAAGTGAATAAAATTATCTCATTACAATGGCACTTGTCAAGGGGTGGTATATATTAGCCAGCAAGTGAACAGTCAGTTCTTGAATTTCATGTTTTGGAAGCAGGAAAAATGAGCAAGCGTAATTAGAGCGACTTTGACAAGGGCCAAATTGTGATGGCTAGAAGACTGGGTCAGAGCATCTCCAAAATGGCAGGTCTTGTGGGGTGTTCCCAGTATGCAGTGCTTGGTACCTACCAAAGGTGGTCCAAGGAAGGACAGCCGGTGATGCGAAGACAGGGTCATGGGTGCCCAAGGCTCATTGATGTGTGTGGGGAAAGAAGGCTAGCCCGTCTGGTCCGATCCCACAGAACAGCTACTGTAGCACAAACTGCTGAAAAAACTTGATGCTGGCCATAATAGAAAGGTGTTAGAACACCGTGCATTGCAGTTTGCTGCATATGGGGCTGAGTAGCCGCAGACTGGTTAGAGTGCCCAAAGCACCTACAATGGGCACGTGAGCGTCAGAACTGGACAATGGATCAATGGAAGGTGGCCTGGTCTGATGAATCATGTTTTCTTTAATATCATGTAGACAGCCAGGTGTGTGTGTGTGTGTGTGTGTGTGTGTGTGTGTGTGTGCGTTTACCTGGTGAAGAGGTGGCAGCAGGATGCACTATGGGAAGGCGGCAGGTCGGCGGAGGCAGTGTGATGCTCTGAGCAATGATCTGCTGGGAATCCATGGGCCCTGGCATTCATGTGGATGTTACTTGTGGACATGTACCATCTACGTAAAGATTATTGCAGACCACATAGTACCCTTCATGGTAACATTATTCCCTGATGGCAGTGGCCTATTTCAGCAGGATAATGCGCCCTGCCACACAGAAAAAAATCTTCAGGAATGGTTTGAGTATTATGACGAGTTAAAGGTGTTGACTTGGCCTCCATATTCCCCAGCTCTCAATCCTATTAAGCATCTATGGGATGTGCTGGACAAACAAAGTCTGATCCAAGGAGGCCCCACCTCACAACTTACAGGACTAGAAGGATCCTGCTGCCAACGTCTTGAACAAAAAGAGAGAAACCTCAATAACCACTCATGGTTAGGTAGTATATAACATTTAGGGTTGCACCGATCCAATACCTGAATCAGTACTGACATTTTTAGGGTCTGATGAGCCTGATCGAAATCTGATACTGAGTGTTAGTCATATTTTACATGACATTACGGTCAAACTCCATAAAAGAAAAAGCACCACTAAAGTCCATATGACATGTCAATTTTATTCAAAGCCACTTAAAGAGATGCAAAAGCTTTGTGAATCACAAAACGCTGCATTTAATAAGTAAATATACAGTATGTATGCGCAGTCAATTTAGTGAATGGCGCAATTCTGTTGACACACATACATAAAATGTGCAGGCTGGTGAGGCAGTTGTGGCTATTTTTATATTTGAGCACTAAAGTACAAAAATCGCAGACGTAGATGCTCAATAGTTCGGTTCACTTATTTTATTTAGAAAAGCACCAGACAATTTTCTAACTGTGAACTTTAAACTATGCAAACAAGTTCCACACAAAGAAGGGAGGGCCCACACTGTTTGTGCCACCTCTGATCTCAACAGCCAGTCAGAACACTGGAACAATTAGGCGCAACATTGAAATTTCCTCATGAAAATTTATAAAATTTACAACAGCCACACTCTGTCCCGAGTAACAAATCCAGAGAGGCGCTAACAGAATACATCACACCGATTTCTAAATCTCCAAAATATAGCAAGGCGATAGTAACAGATCATCCAATGTTGAGTCTCCAGTCCAGAGAGGGAGACAAAACAGAGCAGCAAGTTCTGTGTCCCCATGCCAGGGAGAAACAACGGATACGACTTGCAATAAGGTGTAGCTCTTGTCAGCAAAAATGTTCTCCAAGTTTCCTTCGTCAGCAAGTTCCAGATTAAGGAAATTCTGCACTGGAATCAGTGCCACGTCTGCATTTTACAGATAGCAAGGACCCATCCGTCCCATTTTTAAAAATAGCCATTAGGCTTTTGTTTACAGCCACACAAACAAACAATGTAGTGGTCTTTGCTTACGACGAGGCTGGAGCAACTCCCGCACTAGGGCGATTGGGTGACACTTCGGGGGCATACCCGCACAGCAATGTGACACCACTTTCCTGTTCCAGTTAGGATTTCCAACAGGTTCTCTCCACTCTGTGACACACCCACCGAGAAACCCATTGAAAGCACCCTGGTTAAAGGAGATTCTATCTTAAGGAAACTTGGAAATAGAGACTCCAGCCACTATAGTCAAATGTGCCCCAGGGCCTAGAGCACCTGACATCAGATCAAATTTACAAGTGCTGGCTTATTCTAAACTTATTGTGGTGATGAGATTTATAGTAGTTACTGAATTGCTGAATGTCTGAGGGGTGTCTGGAGAATCGCATAGGATGTTTAGGTAATTTAAGGTAGACCTGAACTGCTAAAGGTAGCTGGACACCATCCCTCCAGGAAAGGTGCAGCTCTCCTCTCTATTAATTTGGCTTACAGTCTTAGTGAGTGGTTGACTCATCAGGGCCCAGGTCAGAAAACAGACAGACTAGCTAGCTGCTAGCTGCCTTGAGACATCACACAGGTCGCATGAACTACAACACATTGAGACAGAGTATAACCTAGATATCATATAAAGACTGTGTCTTATACTACCAAATGCAAAACCTTCATTATATCATTTAGAAAAAAATTATAAGTTAACATTTAAAAATGTTTTTACGATTAAGTCAAGGCTACTAAACATTAGTTTGCTTGCATCCAAAGCACTAATTGTCAATTAAATTATTAATATCACACTATGAATGCTTGGCTTAAACCAGATGACTATATTAGTATAAATTAGACTACTCCCCCAGGTTCCTGTTATATAAATGAGCCACGCCTGAAGGGTCGAGAACGTGATGCTACACTTTACATGTTCTTGGTGTTACACAGCGGTCCATATGGAGTTGAAATATAGTCTGTGGACTGATTGTTTGATTATGGTCACAAAGATTTGTAGCCTGTTTTTTCTATTTAACTATTGAGAACAAGTTAATTCTTACACTAAGGCAGACAGCCGAAATGTCTGTACAATTTATATCTCCAGTTTGAGCTTAATAAAAGTATTTTTAGAGTGCACACCTTTTTGCATTTTCATATCGTTACACAGAGGTCATAAATGTAATTATTTTGAAGTGATGGTACTTAAATGTAACATTGTCTCATATAAATAAAAAAACTCATCTCTTGCAACAGTATATAGACCCCCCGGCCTTACACAGACTTCCTTAAAGAGTTTGCTGATTTTCTATCAGATCTTGTAGTTTCTGTGGCAAGAGCATTAATTGTTAGTAACTTTCTCAAAGCTTATAAGAACGATACACTGGGATTAGCAGATATTGATCTTCTCAACTCTGTTGGGTTCAGACAAAATGTGACAGGACCAACTCACCACAATTATCACACGCTACACTTAAATCTGTCATATGGAGTTGATTTGATATAGTATTTCTGCCACAGATCAATGATATCTAAGATCATTACCTTGTCTTTTGTATATTTCACTTAGCTAAGGTCACTCAATGTACACCGCTTTATTGATCAGGCAGAACTACTCTTTCTACCACTAAAGATAGCTTCACTAATAATCTTCCTGATCAGTCTGAAATACCAAGTATGCTAAAACATTTGGAAAAAAAATGTGATTCCCAAAAGGACAGATTGCTATAAAATATAACAGCTAAGTTCTTCACTGAAGATGATGTAACATTATATCCATCTAGAGTCATAATATTTAAGCAGCTTATTTTAAGAGGTTTTTGGTCTAATAATTAGAATCTCTGTTGTCAAAAAAATATTCTAACCATCCAATCTTTGATTTCATTGATAAACTCTGCTAAATTGGAGAACTGGGAAATTTTTTAAGAAATAAAGTTTGCTATTGTTTGCCTAACAGGGAATTTCTGATAAGGTCTACCAGGGGAAGCATAAATAAAAAGCAGAGGCCCCAAAACTGATCCCTGTGGCAGTCCAGGCTTGATCTGAAAATTCCTAGTTTGAACAGAAAAGGTGGTGGTGGTCGGAAAATACGACCTAAACCAAGCTAATGCCTATCCACAAATGCCAACATAATTCTCAAGGCTATCTAAGAGATTGTTGTGATATATGGTGAAGGCAGCACTAAGATCTAAAAGCACTAGAAGAGAGCTGTGATAAATTGATAAGAGCAAGTGATTTGTAACTAAGTGCAGTGTCTACTATGATGGGGCCTAAATCCTGACTGAAATTCTTCACAGATACCATTTCTCTGAAGAAAAAAAAATGAACATACACTACCTATTCTAGTATTTTTGACGCACTGGTTCTACTTCACAAAAGGAACACCAGTCAGCGTAAAGTCACTATTTTAAGGCTTACAGCCGCACCATTGAGGGGGCCTTGGACTGTAGTATGGTGTTGATTATAGGCGGAGTACAACCCTATTGTGCCATACAAGCCCCACCCAAGGGCCATACATGATGTCTTGACAGCTCCAGCTGAGGATGCTACATCGTGCCTTGGCTGGAGCCAAATGCTGCCACTGCAGTGCAACCAGCAACATGGTTTCCCGGCCCTTTCTAGCCTTGCACAGCACTTGGTGTGGCAAGCAGATGGGAGTGAGAGCATATTTTGTTACTGCATAACAGGCCCTAAAAGAAACTCAAGCACATCGGGATCTTTGCTTATGACAAGGCTGGAGCCGGTGCCAATACAAATGAATAAGAAACAAGCAAGTAAAAGATTATATATCCATGTTATCCAAAGCATAAGAATAAAGAACACTTAAATTTAACATCCCAAGAAACTTTCAGTTTATATAAATAAACTCAAGCAATTTTTCTTGCATTAAGCTCTCAGTTGGATGATGGAGGCCCAGAAAAAGGATACGATCTCTGTGTTGATGATGACCTCTAAACCATTGGGATGGAAGACACCACTGATGTTCATGTTGAACTTGTCAAACTTATGGATGGCCTGAGTAGTCCGCACGTCCCACATGACACCATCATTCAGGACCAGGTCATCCGTCGGGTTAAATGTGGCACAGTTGCGCTTGTAATTATTGGCCAGGTCAGGATTGTTTAGGGTCAGGGTTTTCTGTCCGGTTTGAATGTCATATATCTGTGGAAGTACAGAGATACACAGCAAGGCAATAACTTAACTTGTGTTGTTCCAAGCCAAAAGGCTTCTGTATCTGATAACAGATTGCAGAAGCATTATTAGTTCATTCATTTTCAACTCTCCTTTTTCTGGACATTAAAATGTACAATTTCTCAGGTTTTAAAGATATATTTAAGTTGATTATATTTGTGTCACTCCAAAGTGCTTAAATAAGTGCGGTTAACCCTCTGGGGTCGACGGACGCGCTTCCTGCTGGATTTTTCCGTCATTACAGTTGAAACAACAAAATTCTCCGTCATTTTGGGGCATACAGATAAGTGTAAGACATCATTAGAGACTATAAAGGGTCTACTTTTATTTGTGTACACACAAAATAACAACAAAACCTTGTGCTTTTGTAAAATAAAGATAATAAAAAGGGTGTGCTCTCAGCAGTCTCTTGAAACATGTCACAAATGAACTGAAACTCTGAATACTTGTCACACAAACATGAAACATGTCTAAAGAAAGCTTAGAATGTTTAATGTCAAATTTAAAACAAACATTCTCCTGCAATGGAATCTGTATGAAACAAAGCGATGTACAATTTCGCCTGGCTCAGCTAATTATACCTAATGTGATCACACCCACGGGCAGAGGGCACTATTAATACGGTAATGTGCTGATGAGATCAATGCAAATGGTAAACGCCCCCGACTGTGCCTTAAAAACAAAGTTCATTCACTTTTCTGCGTGTTTGGAAGATCGCAAGATACACAGGCGAGAAAGCTCCTGGATAGTGATGAAGAGTTAACATTTTCCTCAGAAGAAGAGCAGGACTTACTTACATATTAGTTGAGATGCTATTTTATATAAACATGTACATATTTTACTAGTGGGACTGTTTCCAGACTTGCAAGCCAGGATTCAGAGTATTGAAATATGTCTTAATAGGCAAGTTTGTTACATTTAAATGCTGTTTTGGCTAAAGCAGGCATTTAAATTGTATGCTGCATGATATAAATATGATATAAAAATAATATGAATGTTTAGATTATATTTTAACTAGTGTTTATGCTGCCTCATTATCATCAACTAAGCTTGTGCTTGCAAATATGTTGTTCGGGTGTACATGTGTAGTAAATATGCCCATATTAGAGAATCAGAAGGATCATGTGACACTGAAGACTGGAGTAATGATGCTGAAAATTCAGCTTTGATTACAAGTTGCATTTTACAATACATTGATATTGTGAACCGTTTTTACCATTTAAAAAAAGTTTTCTATTTGAATGTTTTTACTGTATTTTGGATCAAATAAATCCAGCCTTGGTGAGTCGAAGAGACTTCTTTTAAATGGTAGTGTAGGCCTAAAATTAAGTCTTTATGTGAAGAAAATGTATAGTCTTATTACTTCTTTAAACTTAAACATTTATTTTTATCATTAAGTCTTGGTCACATTCCTCAGTGATAGGCCCAGGGAGGGTCTTTGTCTCCTCAGGTGTGAAATACATCCGATATTCACGATAGTTCACACCTCCTCGCATATGAGCTTTCAAACACTAAGTGTCTTACAAAACAATATAGTAATTTAACTTTTGTATGAATGAGTGATCAGGATGGTTTTCACATAATTTTGTAGCAAAAACTCTAGGCTCAAAAGTCTTGAGAACAAAGGTTTTGTATGTGTTATACAGCCTTATTTAAAAAACCATGCATAAACGTTATTTTCTCTAAAATAAAAACATGTACACGCATGTTGCTCACATATTACTATAACCCAGTTTGTGCTGAATACAGTGTTATCAGACTTTAGCCATTATTATGTTTTTAAGCAACTGAAAAAAAGCACAAATGTCAAGGCATGTCAAAACCTCTCCAGGGCCCAAAACACCCTCAGACCCCCGAGGGTTAACAGTCATTGTGAATGCAACTCTGCAGGTTCAATAATATACAGTATTGTGCAAAAGTTTTAGGCACTTGTGAAAAATGTTGTATAGTGAGGATTTCTTCAAAAATATTGCTATAAATGGATTTCATTTATCAATTAACATAATACAAAGTCCAGTAAACTTAAACAATATTCGGTGTGACCAACTTCAAAACCGCACCAATTCTCCTAGGTACACATGGAAACAGTTTTTCTTTGTTGTTGGCAGATAGGATGTTCCAAGCTTCTTGGAGATTTTGCCACAGTTCTTCTATTTATTTCTTAATTGCTTCTGTCTCCATGTTATCTCAGACAGACACTATGTTCAGTGGGGGGCTTTGTTGGGGCAATGCTATCTCTTGCAGAGCGCTCGGTTCTTCTATTCTAATCTTTTCTATTTGCAAAAGTAATTTTTGGGAGTCTAAAATGTACTTTTCTTATTGACACATAAAAGCTGAATATATAAATAACCACCTTAAGACAAAAGGTTTTTGAGAAACATCTTAAGTGCCTAAAACGTTTGCACATATGTATATATACACACACATACATACATACACACAGGCAAGAAAAGTATGTGAACCCTTTGGAACTACTAGCATTTATGTGTAAAATCAGGTATGACCTTCATCTAATTACAATAATGAACAAACACAATCTGTTTTAACTAATAACACACACATTGTATTGTTCTTGTACATATTGGTTACATCATTCAAAAATTCACAGTGCAGGTTGGAAAAAGTATGTGAATCCCTATGCTAATGATGTCAACATAAGCTAATTAGAGTCAGGAGTTGGCAAAATTGGCATCCAATTAATGAAACACATTTGGAGGTGTGGGTTAGAGCTACTTTGATTTATAAAATAGTGCAGAAAAAACAGGGTATCTGCAGGTTCAAAAGGAATTAAATTTAAGACTTATAAAAAAAAAAAAAAATGTAAGACCACTTTCGCAATAATAATAAAAAAAAATTCATTAGCTGGTAAATACAAAACCACTGAGGCTACTTGAATGTCTCTGGACAGGTTTTGTTTTTATAATTTATTGTGCATAAAACTCTAGGCTACATGCATTTTTAATGAATTAATTTAAAAGTATGTAGCCTATATTGTGACCCTTCTCTTTAGTCACTTGCTTTCTAGCAAGACATGATGCATTAGACCAATGCTTTGGTAATATCACAGCTTATGTCAAACATGGATGTAGTGGCAAAAATCATGCTTTTAAAAAAAAAAAAAAAAAAAAAAAAAATGGCTTCAAGATCAAAAACAGAGTTGACTGGACTGAGGAGATAATTTCAACTCACAAATTCGCAGCAAAAATGTATAACAAATTACTATTTAGTTTGTAATTAAATCATATTATAGTAATTGTATCGCTAAGAATATGTTTGTATTTATGATGATTGTGTCATACTTTCGTTTAATCCTCTAATCTGTCAAATCTAACAACAATCAGCGGGCTTTCTGCCACAACCTACTGTGCATGCAGGGACATTTTTGTAAATAAGAGGATTGGTATATAGACATTATTCACAGTAGCGCCATGTTTGATTTTTAATGGGAATGGAAGTGAGGCTGTGAGGGATAGACTTACAATCTCTTCAATGGCATGCATGCTGTAAATTTGTAAAGAGCTCCAATATCCAATCTGATTTTCCACAACTCATGTTGTCATGACTTTGAAAAAATATATTTTCAAGGACACTCAATAAACAATGTTTAGTACACAGAACGATCCAAAAACACTTGAAGAGACTGTACATCTATCCCACACAGCCTTGTTGTCATTGTCATTAAAAATCAAAGATGGCGCTGCTGTGAATAAGCCCTAGCATGTGCTGAATAATATTTATATATTTCTTTTGGCAGATAATTTTAACAAATACTTTAACAGGTAGTTAAAGGGCAGCTCATTTAAAAAATACATTTCTGTCATAACTGCTCACCCTTAAGTCTGAATGAATGTTTATCTGCAATGGAACAGGCAGAAGTTAAGCAAAACTTAAAAAAGAGATGCTGTGCTGCTGCTTTCCCCCTGATTGGTCTGAATAACTCATGCAGGCTGCTCTGTCTAGTCTGTCTGTGCACTGTCATGTGTCCTCTTTGATCCACGATGTTATCACTGCTGAGAAAAGGGACGCGTGGCGGGAGAGCGTGAGAACAGTGTCAATTGCGTTGGCAGCCCTAGATCTAGAGAGATGGACTTTAAGGACCCGCGGGTACCCTGAAAAAAGAGATTTCCAAGTTTACCAAGATATCCTACAGGATAATGTCAGGGTGGCTGTGTGCCAGCTGAAGCTCTGTAGAAGTTGACCATGATCATAAAAATAAAATCCACTACAGAATGGCTTTGGAATAGCCCAGTCCACATTTTGGAGTGGCCCAATTAAAGCCCAGATCTAAACCCAATAGAGATGCTGTGGAATGACATCAAGAGCCATTCAAACCAGACATCCTTAAAATATGGCAGAGCTGAAGCAGTTCTGCAAGGAAGAATGGTCCAAATTCCATCTGAACGTTGTGCAGGTCTAATCCACAGCTACAGGAAACGCTTAAGGTTATTGCTGCCGAAGGAGAATCGACCAGTTATTAAATCAAAGGGTTCACTTTTTCCACAGCACTGTGAAAGTTTAATCGGATGTGTTCAATATAGACATGAAAGATTTTATTTGTTTGTGTGTTATCTTAAGCACATTGCGTTTGTATATACTTGTGACTTTGTATAAAGATGAGATCACATTTTATAACCAATTAATGCAGAAAACCAGCTTATTTCAAAGGATTCACATCCTTTTTCTTGCCAATGTGTATATACTGTATATTTATATATACACGTACATGTTTTTACAGTTTGGCCAGCATACAGTGATGCTTCGTCTAAACCGGCCCTCAACCGAAAATGAGTTTGCCTAAGCATCTTCGGTGCTTGGGCCCTAATAACAAACAAACATAAAATGTATGGATTAACAACTGACTTACATGTGCGATGTGTTCTTTTGTTCCTATCACTCTGTCCTGGGACAGTTTACTGAACTCCACATAATGATCATCCAGGAAGGAGTGCCTGAAAAGAAGTCAATTAAAAAATTATGAAGTATTTGGAAACTTGTTAAACCCATGTTTAACATTGTGTATAGGCCTTTTACAATGCATTATAAATATGGGCTTATGTTATCAAATTATTAACTATAATATGCAGCACCAATTTATAAACCCTTAGCATTTGTTCAATAAGTGTAATTTCCACGTAGGAGTAGCACTGTAAACAAAGAACATGTACATTGTGACTAATGTCTGCTTTGCAGTGGCAAAATCAGGAGCACTTTTTAGCTAGTTGCTGTGGACATTGTCAGGGTTGTGATTAAGTTCTTTCTATGCTGCAAGCAACAAAAAAAAAAAAAAAAAAAAAAAAAAGGATCGAAACTGATATGATCAATAAAAATGCAAGATATTTCTCTAATTGCCAACAAAGTCTGTCAGCATCTACTTGCTTAATTTCCAGAGGACAAGCTAAAAAATTGGTGCAACGGAATTTAGCACATTACTAAAATTGTGAGAAACAGCATAGTAGGATGCATTCCTCTAATAGGCTATTCAGATGGATATTTCAGTGGTCCATTTTTAGGCAATTACAAGTAATATTGTCTTGTAATTGCAAAGTTGAAATAAGAAAAATACATATTCAGTGGTGCATATTAAATTGAGGATATTGCAGCACCGTTCTTTTGTGTCCCAGTTCTCATCTGTTGATTTAGGTCTTTCTGACCATTTTGCCATTAGATTAAATCTGGAAATACCACACGCGAATGTTTCCATCCTCCAAGTAAATTTGAGAGAGGAAATCTAAATTTCACTAACTCTATTGTTTCATCTTTATCTGGTCTTTCTCCTTCTGATCCCATTGAGGACCAATTTTTTTTTTACTTTATTTTTACAGGCAAGTCATTAAGAACAAGTTCTTATTTACAATGGCGGCCTGACAAGTGGAATAACCACTTAGGGAAAGGTAATGGGTCTAAAATAAATACAGTACATTAGAAATACCTACAGGTTAACAATTACATTAAATACAATTTAAAACAACACCGTAGATGACACAAAATGATTATGTAGAGAAGCAACTGCATATGTCCGTGAACAAGGATGATATAATGGTTTTAAAAGATGAAATTGAAATGAGTGTATCTTGTTTGAGAATATTTTGCAGGGCATTCCAGTCACGAGCGGCAGCAGATTAAAAAGAAGCAAGACCAAAGGCAGAGTTAGTTTTGGGAATACGTAATTGAAGACGAAGTGAGGACCGGGTGTTGTATGTGACAGGCTTTGGCTGCAGGGGGTGAGCGGCCGAGAAGGGTCTTGCAAATGAAAGTGAACCAGTGAATTTTGTGGCGATTGTGAAGGGAGGGCCAGTTGACAGATGAATATAAAAGCGCAGTGGTGTGTATTGAAAGGAGCATTTAAGGCAAACCTGATAGCGGAATGGTAAAGAGTGTCAAGAGTTGATAGTGGACTTGCAAGCAACCCTGTATATTGTGTCTCCATAGTCTAACATGGGTAGCATGGTCATTTGAATTAGAGTAAGTTTGGCAGAAGTGGTGAAGGAAGAGCGGTTTCTGTAAAGGAAACCAAGCTTGGCCTTGACCTTAGATTGCAGCTTTGATATGTGGATGGAGAAAGAAAGTGAAGTTTCCAACCAGATGCCCAAGTATTTATATGCAGTGACTTGTTCTAGAATAGCCCCCTTGCAAGTGGTGATTTTAAGGGCTGGAGGAGGCGTTGTACCCTTACGGTAAAACCACATGGTTTTTGTTTTGAAGGTATTAAGAGTAAGTTTGAGTTGTGTAAAGGATTGCTGTAGTTGGAAAAAGCTATCTTGCAAGGCAGTTTGAACAGCATCAGGGGAGGAGCCCATGGCATAAAGGATGTTTGTTAAATAATGTTCTTATATCTGGCTTGGATACATTTGCTCCTTTGAAATCTCAGACACTTTCCTTGTGTTTTGCTCTTAGGTATAAATGACAATCTGAGTTCAATATTAATATCATTAGTTAGGGGCCAAGCCCAGATAATAAACATTATATTTTTGTTGTCATTTGTAACAGAATAAACAGGGTTTAACCAAAAAAATAAAAAAACGATTCCAAGCTTTCAGAGTTGGACTGAGAAGCATGCACATCACAGAATTAGTGGTACATTTTTTTTTTCTTTAAGCTTATCTTTTTATTCATGTTTGATTTTATTGGGCTTATTAAAGCTACTAAAATAATCCAGCCAAGAACAGTGGGTGCTTTTTCTTTTTTCTTGTCAATATTTGTTGTTTGATTAATATTACCGATAGGCCTATAACAGACAGCAGCATGTCTAATGGCTGCATTTACACATCGCACATCCAATGTTTAATTCCAAGATTTCTGACTGTCGGTTTATGCTCAGGTAATATATTAGAAAGAGTTTATAATAATATTACGTCAAGATGGACATTTTGACCATGCAGCGCATATGAGCATTTACGTGCACAGCTGGACCTGAGGGTTCTTTAGAGCATGTGTAGATATGCATGTGATTGTTTCAGCGCAGCCACTCTAACATTGCATGGGTACTGCACTGAGTAAGTACTCTATTCAGTACTGATAGTACAAAGGGTTGTACCGATATGGTACTAAACCAGTACTTTTGACATCATAGCCTTTTAAAATATTGAATTGAGCAGAGATTTTGCAGCACCCTTGCGACACTTTGCCAAGAATCAGTTTTTTAGCATTTAAGCCTAAATACAGTGATTTACATGATACATTATTTCCTGCAATTTTAACTAATGCATTTATTCTGCCCAATTAAAAATTAAGAGTCTACAAACCTATTTAGAACATAAGCTGATTTATTTTAAGTGTCTCCTGTCTTTCTGTCCCCTAATCTAAGACATACGAAAGGATATTTAAGACCTTTTAAACTATATAACACTTTTTATGGACTTTAAATTTGAAATGAAGATATTATAATACTTCAAGGACCTGTGGTTACCCTGCTAAAAGAGAAAGCGTACAGCCCTGCTATGCGTTTTTTTTTTTTTTTTACAAATTTTCTTACGTTTAGAATCAACTGATATCACTCGTATGCAAAAATCACATGCTCCTGGTGTCCCTTATTAAGATGGAATAAACAGGAAGTTAAACAAACACACACACACACACAGTATATATGTATATAGTCTATTTTAGACTAACAAAAATTATGTGAGTTATAACTTGATGGGATATGTTCTGCCCATGCCACTCAGTGATAAAGCACACAAACAGCTATAGTTTGTCAGTGCAGTCAGTAATGTAGCAGATTGAAAGGTAAACAGAGCATCTTTTTGCAGCTCAGCAGACAACAGTGCAGTGGTGGATTGTGTCGGTTGAGTGTTGATTTCACACTACATTGTTACATAGTTGGTGAGACACAATGCTGGTCCATTTTTTTACTCCGTGACAATGAGCGTATAGCTAATTAGCTAACCACGTAGCTACTATCATTGCTTTTCAGCTGAGTGAAAGCTAATGTGTAAACATGTATTCACCAAACTGTTTTGTTCAGGATTCACAGTTTGGTACCCCTTTCAAACAAACAATTCCAGTCGCTGCATTTATAAAATGTAATATTTAAAAGTCTGGTTTTCCACCGTTGAAAGTGTCACCTGAACTTGTATAGCAGAATACAGTGCAACACCGCTGCCGCTTTTTATCTCTTGTCTCGGCAAGATGCTTTTTTTACAGCCTGACACTAATTGACTGGCAGTATTAATATAGTCAGCATTTGAATGATACTAAACAGTACTGATTTTTATTTAGCCATTTATTTAATTTGTATTTATTCTTTATTTTAATGGTCAGCATTTGACTGATACTAAACATACATTACTGATGTTTATTTAACTATTTATTTTATTTGTATTTATGATTTATTTTAACTGGACAGCATTTGCTCTTTGAGATAGAGGTTAAAAGACACTTACGTGTTCAGGATGAAAGCCCCGACAGTCCTACAGACCGGGAACTCGATTTGGCTGGCCAGGCAGAAGAAGAGATCCAGCGTCAACTGTCCAACATGTCGGTGATGCTGACTAGTTTCTTGCTGACTTGGAGGATCTCGATGTAATATGTCGATCGATCACAGCGATAGAAATAAAATTAGTTAGTTACAAGAGTTGCAGCTGTTGAGAGATGAATCGATAAACTGGAGTCATCGGAGAGAGATTTATCCGCTAATCCGCCCACGACCAAAGTTGATTTGGAACATATTCTTGAAAAGCTTGAAGATTGAGAATAGAAGCCAAAGAAATAATGTCAGAATTGTTGTAATTGCTGAGCATGAGGGCAGCTTTTCCTGAGTCTGCTCAACATAACAGGCCATAAATTGGAAATAGAGTGAGCTCACAGAGTCCCGGCTTGGAGATCTGCTGAGGGACAAGGGCCAAATTTCTGAGCTCATCCGATAAAGATCTCATGTTGAGCCAGGCGAGGAGCAAAGGAAAGCTTTCTTGTAAGAATCACAATAGTTTCCTGTTCCCAGACTTTGCAAGTTCGACGAGAGAGAAACGTGATCGGTTCAAGGAATGCAAGAAACTCATGCATCAGATCGCTTTTGCATTGATGTTTCTAAGCTGAAAATGGAAGCGAAGGTCGGTCGCAAAGTATTTACATGTCCGAAACAGGCGCTGTCTTTTATCGAATCAATGGATGGGTAAACCATTGGGTGTTTCTCATGTGAGTGGGTCAACTCGCTGTACTTACTCTGCCTTGAGGAAGATGGGCACCATTTTTTTTTGCATCGACTCCGGCTGGAGTTTGTTTTGTGAATAACACTCCTTCGGGACAGTTGCAGATGAAACTGTCAGTTCCTTGTGCTTATGCCTCCTGTTGGCTGGAGCTTGTTTTGAGGAGTATTTTTATGGGACATTGGAATGAAGACGTCATCTCCTGCACTCATAAACAGCCGGCTCTCACGGATCATTTGTTTGTATGTCCGAGGAAAGGGAACAGATTTATATTGGCTGGAATTTGTTTTGTGAAGGATCACACCTTAGAGAGACTACACATTTTTTGTGTTCATTCTGCCTATTGGCTGGGGTATATTTTACAGAGTATTTTCGCCTCACAATTTGTGAGGCAAAAATGAACAATCCGATGACAAAGTTGTCATGGAGGCTCGTGGGCGTACGTGGACCTTTTGAGTTTAGAGGGATTGACGCCGGTTGGTGCTGTCGTGTGCAGGGTTAATGCGCATGTTTGATTGTTTCACTAATGGGGAATGTGGTCTTTATAATTTTGTTTCTAACACACAATCTATATTTTCTAACATGTCAAAATGTCAAATATTAATATGAGTGGGTTCTTTCTCCACATGTAATGTGAATGGTTGGGGCATTACATGTGGAGAAAGATAACCCACTAAAAAGGAGTTTGACAAATATGAGTTTCTACAAGAAACACACCTTTCTCTACAGGAAGATATGGGGTGGGCATGTTTTCTTTAGGACTGGCTCAAGTAATAGCAAGGGAGTCATTATATTGATAAATAAACATCTACAATTCAAATGTCTCAAACATTTGATAAATTAGGGAGAGTAATTATTGTTTTAGATGAAATTCAGGAGCAAAGGCGGACTTTGGCTAATATTTACGCATCTAATGCTGATGATCAGGGCTTTTTTTTAATAGATCTTGAAGGGATGTTGCATGCCGCTGGCACCCCTTATGAAATAATATTGGGAGACTTTAATCTTTTGATGGACTCATTCCTTGATCATAGTGAAGCAAAAGTGTGTAAACCCCCCAGAGCAACATTGACGCTTCACAGGATGTGTAAAAATCTTGGTCTTAGAGATATTTGGAGACATTTGAACCCATCTGGTAAGGAATATATATATTTTTTTTTTTATCAGTCCATAAGATTTATTCTAGAATATATATACATTTTTCATATCCAATTCCGTCATTTCATTTGTTGTTGATTGCTCAATTGGAAACATTTTAGTCTCAGATCAGGCCCTGGTGAGTTCAGAGGTGTTGCCATATATAGAGAAAAAGAAATCATAAAGTTGGCACTTTAATGTATCCCTTTTGCAAAACCCTGATTTCCAAAAAATGTTAGACTGAAACCAAGATTTATATGGAGACCAAATTGTCCTTCGTATCCTCTGTGGGTGTGGCTTGGGGGGCAATTAAGACTGTTTCTAGGGGTAGTATCATACAGTATGCCTCATTTACCAAAAGTTCCAAAGCACGAGAACTAGTGGATTTGGAAGGAAATATTAAAAGTGCAGAGGCAGAGCTGTAGCACCGCATGTCATCTGATGGCCTCAGAGAATTGACCCAATTGAAATATAGATATAATACCATTTTGTTGCGGGAAAGTGGAGCTTTGGTTATTCAGGGCAAGACAGTCATAGCAGTTGACAGGTCAAAGCATGAAACCTTTTGGCTAGATATAGAAAGTAGAGAGTCTATTTTTTACCATTCCCTCAGTGAAATCTGATGGAGGTGAAATTTTTACCTCGGCCATTGATATTAATAATGCTTTTAAAGAATTCTTTCTTGATGTCTATAGTTCCATGTCTTTGTCTACTGAGGAAGGTATTAGAACCTTTGTGGAACCATTAGAATTTCCTAAACTGACGACTGAGCAAAAAAATTCTCTTGATTCTGAAATAACCTTGTAGGAGCTTGATGAGGTAATTAAGGCAAGGCTCCGGGGCCTGACGGCTTTGCTGCTGAGTTTTTCAAATCTTATGCTGCAGAACTGACTCCACTTTTGTTAGAAGTTTACAGTGCATCCAGAAAGTATTCACAGCACTTTTTCCACATTTTGTTATGTTACAGCCTTATTCCAAAATTTATTAAATTCATTATTTTCCTCAAATTCTACAAACAATACCCCATAATGACAACGTGAAAGAAGTTTGTTTGAAATAGTTGCAAATTTATTAAAAATAAAAAAATAAAAAGATCACATATACATAAGTATTCACAGCCTTTGCTCAATACTTTGTTGAAGCACCTTTGGCACCAATTACAGCCTCAAGCTTGGCACACCTATTTTTGGGCAGTTTCTCCCATTCTTTGCAGGACCTCTCAAGCTCCATCAGGTTGGATGGGGAGTGTCGGTGCACAGCCATTTTCAGATCTCTCCAGAGATGTTCAATCAGGTTCAAGTCTGGGCTCTGGCTGGGCCACTCAAGGACATTTACAGAGTTGTCCCGTAGCCACTCCTTTGTTATGTTGGCTGTGTGCTTAGGGTCATTGTCCTATTGCCCCAGTCTGAGGTCCAGAGGGCTCTGGAGCAGGTTTTCATCAAGGATGTCTATGTGCATTGCTGCATTCATCTTTCCCTTGATCCTGACTAGTCTCCCAGTTCCTGCCGCTGAAAAACATCCCCAAAGCATGATGCTGCGACCACCATGCTTCACTGTAGGGATGGTATTGGCCAGGTGATGAGCGGTGCCTGGTTTCCTCCAGACATGATGCTTGCCATTTAGCCCAGACTTCAATATTTGTTTCATCAGACCAGGGAATTTAGTTTCTCATGGTCTGAGAGTCCATCAGGTGCCTTTTGGCAAACTCCAGGTGGGCTGTCATGTGCCTTTTACAGAGGAGTGGCTTCCGTCTGGCCACTCTACCATACAGGCCTGATTGGTGGAGTGCAGAGATGGTTGTTCTTCTGGAAGGTTCTCCTCTCTCCATGGAGAAACACTGGAGCTCTGTCAGAGTGACCATTGGGTTCTTGGTCACCTCCCTGACTAAGGCCCTTCTCACCCGATCACTCAGTTTGGCCGGGCGGCCAGCTCTAGGAAGAGTCCTGGTGGTTCCAAACTTCTTCCATTTACAGATGATGGGGACCACTGAGCTCATTGGGACCTTCAATGCTGGAGACACTTTTCTGTACCCTTCCGCAGATCTGTGCCTCGATACAATCCTGTCTCAGAGGTCTACAGAAAATTCCTTGGACTTCATGGCTTGGTTTGTGCTCTGACATGCACCGTTAACTTTATATAGGCAGGTGTGTGCCTTTCCAAATCATGTCCAATCAACTGAATTAACCACAGGTTGACTCCAATCAAGTTGTAGAAACATCAGGTATGATCAGTGGAAACAGGATGCACCTGAGCTCAATTTTGAGTGCCATGGCAAAGGCTGTGAATACTTATGTACATGTGATTTTTTTTTATTTAATTTTTTTTTATAAATTTGCAAAGATTTCAAACAAACTTCTTTATTCAAAAATAATGAATTTAATCCATTTTTGGAATAAGGCTGTAACATAACAAAATGTGGAAAAAGTGAAGTGCTGTGCATACTTTCCGGATGCACTGTATATGGAATATTTAAAGAATAGAAAGCTTCCGCCAACCATGACAGAACCCGGATCAGTCTTAAAAAGGACAAAGATCCAAGTGAGTATAAGTGTTACCGTCCAATTTCCCTGAACCAGTTAGATGTAAAAATTCTGGCTAACAGATTAAGTACGTTTATGACATCACTTATACGTATTGATCAGGTGGGGTTTATTAGAGGCCGTAGCTCTTCTGATAACATTAGGCGTCAAAATCATGTGGTCCGTAGAGAATGATCAATCTCCGGTCGCTGCCATCTCACTTGACGCCAAAAAGGCATTTGATTTGGTGGAATGGGAATATCTTAAAAATTTTGGGTATGTAAGTGTTAGAGAGTACTTTTATTAGTTGGATTAAGCTACTTTATAGACACCCGGTAGCGGCTGTACAAACAAATTGACTAATCTCAGATAATTTTACTGTGGATAGGGGCACCCGGCAGGGTTGCCCTCTTTCCCCATTATTGTTTTGTCTTGCCCTGGAACCATCAGCAGCCACGATAATAGAGGATGATTTTCCAGGGGATTTTGCAGGAGGTGTGGCTCATAAGATTCTGCTTTACTCAGATTATATTTTATTATTCGTCTCCAACCCTACCAGATCTATGCCTTACCTTCACAAAATTATGAAGATTTTATATTATTATTATTATTATTATTATGTATTTGGTCTTAGACATTTGGCTCATTGGTCACTTCCACCTGAGAGAGCCCCTCCCTGGTTTTGCATTGAAAAGTTCTTGCCCCTATCTCACCACTGCAAAGCTTTCGATCAAACTAACTGGAGAAGTTAAGTCACACCCCGTTATTTTGCTTTTACATTCGATATGGACAAAAGTGTCCAGTGTGTTTAATTTGGATATTTATTTAAACTTATATAGCCTCGAGAATATGACAGAACCCTAAACTTTGTATTAATAAGTCTCCTTTCTGTTGGTCAGATTGGATTGTGGGGGGTTAATACACTCTGTGACCTATATGAGGGGGGGTTAGTTAGACCTTATGAAAATTTTGTTCAACATTTTGGCATTCCCAGATCTCAATTTCAAAGTATTTACAGCTGTGCCACCTACTTTGCACCGTTTTTGGGAGTGGCACGCACCACCCTTGTGTGGCAGATACTGGAGTGGTGATTGCTGCTTTTGGGAAGGGTCATGGAGGCAGTGTATTACTCCCTGCTAATCCAAAGTCTGGGGGATGGAACTCTGAATTCTCTCAAATTATGGGAGAAAGATCTAAACTTGACATTGGAGGTGTGGTCCTTGGATCCTAAAAAACGCCAAGTCTGCATCTAGAGATGCAAGAGTTTGCCTTATGCAATTTAAGATTTAACATTGATTTTATTGGACCCCCTCTAGAATGTATAGGCTTGGTTTTAAAGACACGCCCACCAGCTGGCGAAGTCAGAGGATGGAGACTTAACCAATGTCTTTTGGGGGTGTCTTAACCTGTTGATACAGGTTAAGCACAAACCATGAAAATGACAAACCTGAACTTAAATGGTTGTATTTACTGGACACTTTGGAGTATGGACACAGTTGTAGTATATTTTGAAAGACACTTTGGGATTCATTTCCCAAGTTTATAATAATGGAAATATTTTGTGCTGAACATGTTTTATATAAAAAGTGCCAAGACAACCCAGAAATATAATGTTCTCAAAGCCACAAGTCTAAAGAAGTTGTTTCAAGTTTGAAGATTATCTAACAAAAAATGAGGTTCCTGCAAGCTTTTTCTCTGAAAAAATAAAATAAATATCACTGGAAGCATACAGAATAAAATTAAGGTGCCGCCTTTCAAGACAACACAAAATCTGACTGCACTGCTTGGCTATTATGAATTAAACTATGCCGCATTTTAAAAAATAGACTTTGGAGACAGGCTCGTTTTGTTTACGGGACTCTTAATATATATAAGATAATATACAGTTTTACAACATGAATGCTGCGCAGATTGCATAGTTTGATGAAGAACGATGATGAAGGGTAATTCGTTCATGTGAGATCTCATGTAAACAATGGAGAATATATCAATATTTCTCAGATTTATCACTTTTACGGACAAAGTGCTATTGGATGTTTTACAATGAACGTTTGCCATGGACAATTGACCCAAGTGTGGTGAACTGGATTCATCTGGTGATCGCGTTTTCATAAAGGTATGAAGCCCTGTTTGATATTGCAGGTTTTCATTTGTACTCCTGGCACAAATAGCTAAATTGCTGTTTCTGGAGCATTGCTATCATGAAACAGAGATCGGATATCGATGTTGAACCCTTAGACCTTTGAAAAGATTTATAATTTGTTAACATTCATTACATTTATAGATGGTAAATTATATATTAAACGTAAGCAGAGTGACGTCATCACCGCATGTGGGGAAATGCGTATCATCAGGTTAAGATCCATGAGTTCTGGTTGAGAGTTCAGTCTTATATGTGATGTATTGGGCACTCAGCTTTCACTTTGCCCCAGACTCTGTATTTTGGGTGATGGGGTGGTCATTGACGTTGAGAATCTGCACAAAGAGTTTGGTCCTAACGAGCATCATGAACGCCAGACAGGTTATCTTAAGGGGTTGGAAATATGTTTGAGCACCCTCATTTAATGAGTGGTGCTCCGAGAAGGTGAAGGTGGTGGCCTTTGAGAAAGGGATTATAGAAGGCTGAGAATTCTGGGGTTATTTGATAGGAAATTGGCCTTTTTGGAAGGCTTCAGGGAGGGGTAGTGGAGAGGGATCTTTAGTTTTAAATGTGTGTGTGCAATTTGATTGTTTTTTGAAAATATTTTTTTTACTGGGGTGAGCGTTTATGTTGGGTGGGGGTGTTCGGGGGGGAAGGGTTTAATTGTATATAATTTGATACCGCATTTTCGGTGATGTTGAAAAATTGGTTAAAAACAAAAATAAAAAAAAAAATAACATTTGCATAGTTATATCAGTGCAAAATCGGTGAACAATCCACATAGAAAAGAGGTCTGTTTTCATTCCAGCTCAAAAATTAACTATATCAGCCACCATATCGGTTTCCCCCCTCTAAAATCAGTATCGGTCTCACAATCCCATATCAGTCTACTACAGAGCCGTATATTTTTGTGTATATTTTTCAACTATTCCTTTAAGGCAAGTGTCAACTATATACACATTTTTGTTGAAAGGTTTAAATGTATTCTCAGGACAGTCAAGTATGATGCATGCATGTCACATTTTATCAGGACAGGTTGTCATTTGTGTTTTAAATGTCATAGATTTATACAATTTTTAAAATACAACACTTGTTGGCCAAAACAATGATTTGATATTTTTGTACATTACCTTTTCCATTTTTGTTGTTTCATGAATAGTTTTTATGCCTTTGTTAATATGAAACCTACTCCACTGGTGTAATGACAGATTATATTGTGGAAGCATGCCAGATAATTAGAGCAAGTTGTCACAATAGGTAAACGTGTAAAATAACTTTTTTCTGGGCAAAAACTCAAAACTTTCTTTGGTAACCAAGACATCTAGATATGTGGTTATCCAGAAATTTACTTTAAAAAACAAACCAATCCTGAGAAACATTCACTGAAGTAAAGCGACAACTTGCCCCATTCTACCTTTATCATTATTGCCCAAAAATATCAAATATTGTGCTGTATGTCTGCTCCCCAACATACAGCATCCATTTTATCCCACCATATAGCATCAATTTAATAATCCATTTATTAAAACTGAAAATGGCCATCAGACCATACAGTTACAAAAGCTCTGACTCTATCAGTTGTCTATTCATGTGTGCATGTGACTCACTTCATGATGAAGACTGACTTCATTCCCCACAGTGCTGATAAGGGATAGCTCCAGGAAGCTGACGTCAACAACAAAGAGCCATCCTGCCAGAAAGAGAATACATGAGCATCAGATTGACTGTTAGGTTGTTAATATTATACACTAATGCAGTTGTCTGTGAGCCACTGGATAAATTAATAAACAATTCTTTTGAATTATGAACAGTATTGAACTGAAGAACTGTGTATACAGGTGTGGCTATGCCATATTTATAAAATGTCCACACAAATTTTGTGAAACATGGCAAAAACAGAATTGCGGAATCTGAAGTAGTCCTCACTATTTGAGATGCTCATAAATCGGCCAAATCACGTTTTGCTTTTAATCTACTGATATTAACATTTATATGAGTGAGGGTTAGGTTTAGGGCAGGGCTCTTCAACTACTTCCTTGCAAGGGCCAGATTATCCAATTGAAAATTAAAATTCTGTATTTATCTCATCTTGCACCAATTCAAAATAACATTAAAAGGTACTGTATGTGACATTTTAATAGAATGGTATGCAGAATATTTTTCTTCTCCCAGAAAGTCATCACTGAAACAAGTGTGCAAAGATATCTCACAAAAATGTGACAGCGGGCCGCAAACACATACTTTGATCAGCCATTCAGAAGAATTTGATGTGCTTTCTGCCTGTAAATCATCTTGAATGTTCTCATATGGGGCTTTTCCACTGCACGTTACAACTGGACTCTGCTAATTTTTTGGGGGGGTTTTCCACTGTGGATAGTACCTGGTACTTTTTTTTAAGTACCACCTCAGTCGAGGTTCCAAGCGAGCCGAGCAGATACTAAATGTGCTGGATTGGTCAGGGAGAATCATCACTACCAGCATCACTGGATTTCCGACATGCGACATCAACCCGCTAGTTTTAAAGTTTTAATAACAGCTATAGCAGTCTCATTTGTTCACGCGACATTAGAATTGTGAAAAAAGAAATGGCTGTGCGCAAAACCATGCCATGGTCAATAAACAAGTTGTAGATGGTCCACTTGTTAGAGATGAGCTAAACAAAAAAGTCTCTCAGGAAGTGTATCAGCTGTTGGCCGCACACTGCTACCACTGGACCTACCAAAAGTGTAGGGAAAAGTAAAAAAAAAAAACAAAAAAACTTAAGTGACTACAGATCCATCAAGGAATAGTGGAAGTGGTTCGACCAAATGGACGCCTATCTAAACCAGCGAGCAATGGGAGGGAGAGTGCACTGGACTGGTTGATCCACGATGGAGGATGGTACGTTTTGTTAACTCCATACTCTGCTTGAAAGCTGCACTTTATTTAGTTGACCAGCTACTGGAAGCTCGCTTCTAAAACAACCAGGCCAATTTAAGGGTTACAATTGTGTTAAATCACCATGCAACAACTGCTTTATGCAGCACAATGAGCTAGTAGCTAACAGCTAGCAGTCATGTTATTGTTTTGGTCAGTTTTTTTTTATGTTTAAGATGATGTCATGGCAGTAGAATCAGTGCAACTCTGACGATCAGCCCATAATCCCACCCACGTTGAGGTGGCACTAAACTGCAATGGAAATGCAAGCTCAGAAAAGTAAATCGAGAAGAGTTGAGGCGAGTCGAACCGTAACGTAACATGCAGTGGACAAGTGTACTTTAGTTGATGTGGACCATTAAAGTTAGGGATGCACCGAATTTTCGGCCGCCGAAAATTTTAGGCCGAAAATGGCACTTTCAGCACTTTCGGTTTTTGGCCGAAAGAGAAAAAAGGCCGAAAATATGAGCCGAAAATATATACCTCCTCGCCCCGCCCCTCAGTGCTCAGATTTCAATCTGGATCGATCTAGCCCTTATCACGGCGCTACCAAACAAAGGCCGATCATGTCAGCGGTGTGGAAATTCTTCAAAGTTTCTGATAAGGACATCAAATTTGCGATCTGCAGTGTTTATTCAGCAGAACTTTCAAGATATATATATATATATACACAGAATACAGCAAGAGATTCTACAGGAAAATGTCACACCTAGCGCAGCTACACCACAACTTGAGACGTATCTAGCTGAACTACGCCAGAAGCGACAATCCCCTTGAATACGGTCGCATAAACAAAGACGGCTTTCCATTGCTTGCGCGGATTGCGCACAGGTATTTATCTGCCCAAGCACCAGCACAGAGAGTGAGAAACTGTTCAGTGCAGCATCTCATGTTCTTGATGAGCTTTCTGACAGGAGAGACTGTCAGAACGTTTAGCAACTTTTGTTCTTGAAGAGAAACCGGTCACTTGTTGTTAAATAGAAAGCGGTCCAATATGATGTGAATAGCAATTACATTACACTTGTTCTTCACTTGAGGATACATCTGTCGTTTACAGTTGAGGTTGGATTTAGTTCAATTACTGCTGTTTTGCACTGTTGTTTTGCACAATCATTTTCACTTAAAGTGTACATACGTTTACATAAACAGAATAGAGCACTGATCTATATATATATAATTATATATTATAGTATATATAGATCAGTGGAATAGAGGCCCTCTGCCATTCTGTGTTCTGCCTGTTGTTTTAATTAAAATTACTGTTGCATATTTAAACTTTTTGAAAGATGTTAGCTAAGTTCATTTCTTGACTCTTGTTTTGCATATAATAGTTTTCTAAAACTTTACATTATTTGGATAATTGTTAATAAAATCTGTAAAATTAGATTTTTACAGAACTGAAAGAAGAATAATATTTAATATAGTTTTAATATATTTTTTGTCCAATTTTGGTGTGCTACTTTCAATAAAAGTGTGATTTATTTTATTGGTTTGTAGTTTTTCAATTCAGATTAATTAAATTCATGAAATTAATGAAAAAGTATAAAATTAATACAATTATACACAACATTTTTTTTTTTTTTTTTTTAAATAGGTAAAAATTTCGGTTTCGGTTTTCGGCCAAGTGCATCCTGGATTTTCGGTTTCGGCCCAGAATTTTCATTTCGGTGCATCCCTAATTAAAGTCATAAGCCATTTAACTACTTATGTGTTTTACACCCACGAAAAGATGCAAATGCTGCTCTATTGTTTGGTTGACAGTCTCAACGCTATATTTGGGAGGCAGTGTTTTGAAAAGAGGGGGGCATGTTCAATACAAAAGCTCAGTCTCATGGAAGTTCCTGAATGGCAAAAATTGCTTACAGCACCTTTAACATAAAAAAATAAAAATAGTCAGGTCTGGCCATAAATTCCTTCTAATCTTGGCCTGCAAAATAAAAAAAGAAAAGATTTTCACAAACAAACGATGAAATTGATGAACTCTACTTTGAAAATAAAACATCTTTGTAAATAAAAGCAATGATAATGCTAACATTGTAGGGGTATTGTTTACAAATGATCAACCCACATACAAAAGAATGGTCATCTAATACAGAAGTGTCATTTTGCACAAAAATAAATGTACATTTAAATTTGCGTTTTTAAAAAAAAAAAGCTCTATACCTCCCATTCAGAGAGGAAAAATTTGTCCTGAAAATATTGTGAATTTTCACACAGCACCCAGATATGTGTACAGATTATCAATGGTAAACAGAGAACAACCTGATTTTATGATATTTGGGATTGAGAATGCTGACACAGCTGTATATAGAACCAAACATAGTCAGGATATATGCAGGACAGGTTCAGGGGTACTTAATTCACATTATCGGAGTAACTGAACTATATAGCCAAAAAAAAAAAAAAAACTCCCTTAGGTCTGGAGAACATACTACTGCTGAATGCTATTGCACATGCCATTGAGCATTGTTAAACCCACCACTGAATGCTGTTGCTCACATCTCTGAATGTATGTGCAATGCTGTGGTTCCCCTGGACTGGTATTGAGAAACACTGCTCTAGATGACTCCAGGGGTACATGTACTTGATTACTTAATTTAGTTACTACAAATGCTCTCCTTGTCAGGCAGTTTGAAGCATCAGTGTGTGTGCGTAAGCTCAGAGTGCATAACCAGGATAGATAGTATTTAAAGCAAAGTTAGCATGTCACGTTGCTCTGAGAGAATTCTTTTATTATCTAGGAATCGTGTTCCCTTGTTTAAGAGGAATCTTGTGACGCCGAGATTGTTTGTACTGTCTTTTGGTGCGCGCGTGTGTGTGTGTGTGTGTGTGTGTGTGTGTGTGTGTGTGTTTATACTCTAGATGGCTCCAGATGTGTGATAGCTGAGCTGTGGCAGCTGTAACTGGCTTCTTCCTGTCCACTGAACACATTGTATAGTTTGAGCTGTCCAGTGCAGGTGCCCAACATCAGGAAACGCTCTCGAGCTGAGAACGCACAACACATGAAGCCACTCTCGTCCTCCTCAGCTTCCCTGAACACAGATATCGGCCGGAATCTGAACATGCATGCACCAAAAAAAAATAACAAAAAAACCACACACAGATTGTATTGTATTAACAAGCAGCCAAGCAAGAGGTAACAAGAACTTTGTGATACTTAATGATATCATTAAACATTATACAACAGTTCTGGTCTTGGTTGCTGATTGGTTATATTAATAGCTATTGACATGAAAGAACGGTTCAATGTACTGTGTACATAATTGCACATTACCCATCTAAGCCAACTGTTAAACTTAGATTACATGTCAGGGACAATATATTCTAGTGGAAGAATGATAATTAATCAATTTGATTAATAATATTGTCCTCAATATTTGTACTATGTAGTAAGTAACCTTTCTATAATAGCAATGATGTAGTTCTGCTATAATGTAATCACAATATAACGAGGCATTGGTAAATAGAGGCATTTAATCACGTTACACAGTCAAACATTTGAGGTTTGAAGAGTTCTAAATTGTATAGTTTCATGTCTTTTGTGTGACTATCCTCCCTTTTAAAATAAGTAGGTTATACTGTAATAAAAATGATAAATGTACAGTTTGCTTCATGTCAATGTCCCGACTGGCTGCACATTATCCTGTACATCAAAGTTAGAAACTTCACAAACTGATTTATACAGTATCAGTTACATAGACCTCGGGAAAATGTATTTTTACACGCATATACATACAAAAAAATAACATGGTATCGGGGCGATTTCACACAAATGTACCTGCTGAAGATAAGGTGCCTGTCAAAACAGCCTCCGTCAACACCACCATATTTGGGGTAGACCACTCTTCGTGTGTGTCGAGATGAGAAATTGGTGGGTGCCTGACGTCTTTGCTTGGGCTCGGGGCACTGATGGGGTGTAAAAAGACTGAAGGGAGGACATGTGGTCACTGGATTCTTGCAGCGTGCATGCTGCTCTCGCAAATACTCCGTTATAATACTAGAAACAACAAGACATGAGAACATTTATTTTTAAGCTGCATTATGTAATATCTGGGCCACTAATGACACCAAACAGAAACTGCGTTTCTAAATATATTAGCTCTGTTGCAAACCCGAGGGAGCTGCCTTGCTGTCAACATAGGTAGCTACCTACCAACCCAAATGCAACTTCATTATTGTCTGATTTGAAACTCAATACATTAAACAGCAGGTTAATTTACTCAAGCACAACACAAACAGCACTTCTTACAAGAACCACAAAAGAAATGCAACAAACCATCAAAGTTGATTCCAATAGTCTGACGTTTGCTTGTTACTAACGATACATAATTAATATTTTTATATCTGCAAGCAGCAATTACGGGTCAAGCACAGCAAAGGCATATAAGAAAGTATGATTGGACATCACAGATGTTGATTTTAAGAGAGTACAATAAGTACAATTGCTAATATTACAAAATATAGTCACTTTTAACCAATAGGTTGCGCTGTCAGCAAATTTGTATGGGGTGGTCAAGGTGTGGTGACAATGAATCATACAAGGTTTCATGTCAAAACACCAAAGAAATGCAGAGATACAGCCTCAGATCCTTTTTGGATTCTTGCCGTCCAATTCATTGATGCACTATTTGAGAACCGTTTGGTCTATCAAAAAGCTTTTGATAAATTTTGTCTTGAGAGTCCCAATATAATACATCCCAAATTGTGTGTGATTGGACATTCGGCCTAGGAGGAGTTAAAAAAAAAAGTATGTTTTTAATTACATTCAAAATGGCAGACTGGAAGTATGGCCGACTACTGCAAATTCGGTATCATCATACTCGGCATGACCCAAAGCAGCTAATGACCCAACTCTCATTACAATAGACCAAATTAATCAAAAGTAATAATTATTATAGATAATTAAAATTTTTGAGGACCTTCAGGTCACCAAATTTCCTAACCATACATCAATGCGTTTGTAAAATATAGGATATTACGACAAAATGTAAAATGGTTGACGCCCAATATGGCCGACATATGAAAATGGGGCATTATTCGACTCCATATGCCCCAAGAAATCTAAAGAAACTTGCCTCAAACCAATCAGAAAATATAAGCAAAAAAGAAAAAATAACAGTAGAAAATCACTAGACGGTGCTGTGCTGAAACTGCTCAGGAATCCTCAGGGCAAGATGGCTATGATAGTTTGGTCTATCAACATACATTTTTTTCATGAATGTCTCTAGATGATACATGCCAAAATTTTGGGTGAATCAGACATACAAAAAAGTTTTTCTGAAAATTCTAAATGCCGTAAAATCTAGTCAGGCAGAAATTGTAATCATGGTATCCATTCAACTTGTCAAGGAGTCAGAGGAAAAAATAGATAGGGATCAAACATGTTTTTATGGAATACTGTATGTTAAGACTGTCCCCTGATTTAAAAACTTTCCCATGTACTCCTATGGTCTGCCACAGACTTCAAAAGGGTAAAAATAATAATAATATTAAAACTAACAGAAACAATATGTTCCTCAGCATCTTTGGTGCTTGGCCTCTAATAAAAAAAACAGATAACATATAAGGTTGGGGCTTCCCACCTTCCTTGTTCAAAGCACATGCATATATTGAGTGAAACAAGTGCATTTCAATTACATGGAACCAATGTTTTATTTAACATTTTATCGAATGATCTAGTAATATTTTCAATTTATTTTGGTGATTTAAGAGACACAAAACAATTTATCTTTAAAATAAATTAGCTTTTAAAATGAATCAAGCATACAGAATAAAAGATGTATACAGACATAACATTAGCAAAAACTGAACTCGGCATTATGGGTATAAATCTAGCCTGAATGAGGAATAGCACACCTGTCTAGAGTTGGTGGCGAGGGCATATGTCTGTCCAGCTGCTTCTTCATGGCTGGACTCTGACTGAATGCACCATGATCTGATTTCTGTCTTAATACTTTTGGCCTCTTCCCTGCTGCAGCAGCATACAGCGATGGTCGATCCCGAGTAAACACAATACGCCCAATGAGAGGAGAGCCATTACTTTGGTGAGATGCTGTAAGAGGTGGCGGGGGCAGAGCCTGTGAGGTTGAAGTGCGGGGCTGGGGGTGATGAGGTGGAGTATGAGGGGTGTGGCCACCTAGGCGGGCCACTACCCCATTAGTAAGCCGAGGAGTCCGGGGGATAGCGACAACAGAAGCAGGTGATGTCGTGACAGACACGGGAGGGAATGGTGGCATGCTAGCGTGACTGTGCGCGTGAGCATGCAGTCCCATGGGCAGATCGGCTTCTTTCGTTAGCATTGTTGCGGTATCCATAAGACCTTTAGATGAAAGATGATTCCGAATTAGTAACAGAAGTTCTTTCTCAGGAAATGAAATGCGTGACTGTGCTACAACACTAGCCCGCTGCAGCCGAGCCAAAGAAACATCCGTGCCGATGAGCAATGGCTTTCCAGACACTCGCTCTATTAGTTCTGCTGCATACTTGCAAAAGCGTACATGTTCACTACGCTTGTCCTGCAACACAGGCTCTTTCATAAGCTGTTGGATCTGTCCGCTGCCAAACAGCGGAAGCTTGCTGATGATTTGACGCACGGCGGCGCTACGTGCCAATCCAACCAAAGCTTTGCATGCCAGAGCACGAATCTGATCAGCATCAGTGATGGGCATTTTGACGGTGAGCAGGGACAGCAGAACCTTTATGCCATTGTTGGACTGAACGACGTTCCACATCTTGGCCAGGACACTTTCGCTGGCACGATGAATCTGTGGCTGACGCCTGCGCGGAGTGCCAGAGATGAACTTGCCAATGCTGGATATGCGTTTGTCAGGAGCGCAAACGCAGTTTATAATCACCTGCAGTGCAGATTTCTGGATCTCTGCGTCATTTATGAATACCTCGCCCTCTGCGACAACCAGCACTATGCTCATACCTGCAGACCACAGACACCACAGACAGAAACTTAAGTTAATACGTACAACACAATGAGATTGATCCCAAAAGTCTAGTACATTGTAAACCCATAATCTTAAAGGAATAGTTCATAAAAAAAACAAATTCTCTCATGATAGACTTACCTTTAAGCCATCACAGATGTGTGTCTTTCCTGGTTCAGCAGAACCAAAATGAAGATTTTTATTAGCAAATTTCAGCTCTGTAGGTCCATACAATGCAAGTGAATGCCACAAGTCTGTTGGCTGTTTTATTAACATTTTAGATGCAATTTTTGTATACATTTGCTCTTTTTTTTTTTTTGTCTAGACAGCTAATAATATGGGCAAGTGTTGCCATGTTCCATTCGGTAAAAAGATCAACACTACTCCACAATTTAAATGATTAGAAAAATCCAAAAGGCATAAGACATGGAGTGGTGGTGGTGTAGTGGGCTAAAGCACATAACTAGTAATCAGAAGGTCACTGGTTCGATCCCCACAGCCATCACCATTGTGTCCTTGAGCAAGCACTTAACTCCAGGTTGTCCCTGTAATAAGTACACTGTAAGTCGCTTTGGATAAAAGCATCTGCCAAATGCATAAATGTAAATGTAAATATTCAGGCAGCATAAATGTAATCCACACGACTTCAGTCAATCAATTAATGTCTTCCAAATCAAACTGATATGTTTGTGTAAAAAATAATTTGCTAAATTAAAACTTTATTAAATAAAAATAAATAAAAATTAAAAATAATAAAAATTTCCTGTTAGCAGTGGACGCATCACGGAGCAGTCGCGTGATGCAAGCATGATGGCACGTTCACACGAGAAGTCGGAAGCATGCGTTTTGCTTCATTTCAGTTATGCTGAAGATATACACATCTGGGATGGCTTAAAGGTGAGTAAATCATGAGATAATTTAAATTTTTGGAAGAAATAATCCTTTAATAAGTACCATGAGGTTAACAAAACAACCCCTTTTACAACAACTAGTTGATTATGAACACGTTCTTAAACTTTAAAGCATACTTTGTGAATATGTTACTGTGGGGGAAACAAACCCAAGGTGGCAATAGAGTAAGCTCCAAATGCCTGAGCCATTAAACCAGATATATTACATAGGTAGCTAGCTATAAAAATGCCAAAAGTTTAACTAACTTTTGCTTGCTCGGCAAGATTCTCTTCAAACTTTTGCTTTACCATGACAATAGTTGCCCTGAAAGTAATGAGCACTATATCAAATGGATACTATCCTTATACTGTCCTTAGAAATACATCATGTTGTGTCATGACTAGCATTCTGACATATTTCAGAAAGCAACAACTCATGTAATTGTCCCTGCCTTGCTAGATGCACCTGCATTGATGTGCTTCCATAGAGAAGATACAGAATAGATACTCTCACCGACAGTGGAGATGGTTGAACCACTCTCATCCAACACAGCAACATTCTCCGATAACAGCAGCTGAGTTTTAGGAATGACTGTCAAAATGCTCAAGATATCCAACGCATACCTCACTGTGTCGGCCCTGCAGCACACATTTAATAAAACACAAATTCTTGACACGCTCTCTGTGTGTTTCTGTGATTAGAGATGGTAATAAACACTTAAAAAGAAATGTGAGGATTCTAAGTAATAATACATCAATAACATGCACTGATAAGAATTTTATTTTGAATCAAATTTAATTTAATATAATTTCATCTTAATTAACAATAATGTTACCTTAGGTACTCACCAAGTTATTGGTTAAAAATAAATAAATTTCATCACCAATCAAATTTTGGCTCCAAGTAAGTTTGTATAGATTTCATTTACTTGGTCAGTAAGGATTTTTAAGTGTATTTTCAAACACACTTTAACCAATAATTCCTCACCTGCCGTAATATGTTCTCCAGTCACAGGCGATAGAAATGAGCTGCAAGAGGAGCTGGACACAGGACAGTTTATGGAAGACCTCAGCAGGCTCCCAGTACAAACGCGCTGGTCCATACTCAATCAGAAACTCCACCATCTCCACCACCTGCTCATGGGTGTAGGAGCATGCCTAGAAACATTAGTGAACACACAAAAATTAAATTCATTTGAACAAAATGTTCAAGACAATTATCTACAACTGAGTTCAAACTGTGCCAGAGATAAAACCTTATTCTCATTTTAGCATTGCGGTTGTCTCTTGGAGAGAGACTCAGCACGCACTTGGTATTGGTACTAACCCCGACAGAGATTATAATTATTGGCCCAAGTTGTTGTGTAAAGAATGTTACAGACAGTGTATCAAGCTCTTTTCAAATCACGCTTGGACTACTGTAATGCTCTGTACCTGGATGCAAGTCAGTCTTTTCTGTCATGCCTACAAATGGTTCAAAATATACATTCTGCAGTGTAGCATTTTATAAAATGTGCAGCAGTGTTCATTGCATTAAATAATTAACAAGACACTCAATATATCATGAATGAATGAAACTCACTCAGAATGCAGACAGTTTCTGACAGGCTTTTCCATGCATAATTGTTTTAATACTTCCATGCATGTGGTTACAGACAAATGATACAAAACAGAAAATAATCCCGCACGATGCTGAAACTTCTCCGTCTTGCCTGTACTCCTCTCCAGTCTGCCAAGAGACAGCTGACGTATGCTCTAAAAAAAATTCGCAACTTGTCTTGTTGCTCTCCACAGCAAATGTTTAGAGAATTTTGTTTCTCATGGTCAGAGTCCTTCAGGGGCATTTTGGCAATCTCCAGGTGGGCTGTCATGTGCCTTTTACTGAGTGGCGGCTTCCATCTGGCCACCATACAGGCCTGATTGGTGGAGTGCTGCAGAGATTGTGGAGAGAGGAGAACCTTCCAGAAGAACAACAGAGAAACGCTGGCCAGCTCTAGGAAGAGTCCTGGTGGTTCCAAACTTCTTCCATTTACAGATGATGTAGGCCACTGTGCTCATTGGGACCTTCAATGCTGCAGATATTTTTCTGTACCCTTCCCCAGATCTGTGCCTCGATACAATCCTGTCTCCGAGGTCTACAGACAACTGGACTTCATGGTTTGGTTTGTGCCCTGACATGCACTGTTAACTGTGGGACCTATATAACGACAAGTGTGAGCCTTTCCAAATCAACTGAATTTACCACAAGTGGACTCCAATCAAGTTGTAGAAACATCAAGGATGATCAGTGGAAACGGGATGCACCAGAGTTCAATTTTGAGTGTCATGGCAAAGGCTGTGAATACTTGGGTACATGTGATTTTAATTATTTGTAATAAATTTGCAAAGATTTCAAACAAATTTCTCATGGGGTTAAATTCATTTATTTTCCTCAAAATTCTACAAACAAATTTCTCATGGGGTATTGTTTGTAGAATTTTGAGGAAAATAAATGAATTTAATCCATTTTGGAATAAGGACACATAACAAAATGTGGAAAAAGTGAAGCACTGTGAATACTTTCCAGATGTACTAATATATATAAGTTAATCCAAAAATTACAATTCTCATTACTTTTGAGTCTTCATGTTATTCCAAAACCATTTCACTTTCTTATGAAAAACACAAAAGAAAAAATATTAATGAATATATTTTCAATTCAACAAGCAGACTGGGTTCACCTGAGAATGAGCTTTATCAAGCACAAAAACAAGTAAAGTTTGAACATGCGTGACACTAGGGTTGGGTATCGCCAGCCACCTCACAATAAGTTTTGCTAATATATATATATATATATATATATATATATATATATATATATATATATATATATATATATATATATATATATACATATATCCATATATATGTCACAATATCATGATTCAATTCCAATTCATGGTTCGCATGAAAAATTGGTAATGTGAAAGCTGTCATGTGGACCGTGGAGCGCACCGCGGTACACAACCAGAGACTACCTGTAGGAGGTGGTCTGAGTTCGGTTGCAATGGAACTGTAGCACGATTCGGTGTGAAAGAAACTTTGACTCAGGTGCGCACTCGTTCAGGAAGTAAATTAACATGTTCGTGTGTTTTAGCTGATGACGACATTAATAGTTTCAACAACACACGAGGATCCACACATTCCTGAAAGTCCCAAAAATGTTATGACACCACAATGACATACAAGTGCACACTTGAAATGAACTCTGGACCTTTTATCTGCTCCTTGTAAATGGGATAATGAGGGAATAACACACACCTGGCCATGACTGAGCAGCCAATTGTCCCATTACTTTTGGTCCCTTAAAAACTGGGAGGCACATATACAAACTGTTGTAATTCCTACAACGTTCACCTGATTTAGATGTAAATACCCTCAAATTAAAGCTGACAGTCTGCAGTTAAAGCACACATCTTGATTGTTTCATTTCAAATCCATTGTGGTGGTGTATAGAGCCAAAAAGATTAGAATTGTGTCGATGTCCCAATATTTATGGACCTGACTGTATCATTTTAACTAGTGAAAATTTAATTGTTGATATCAAGAATTCATATCCTGGAAATGAAAAGTTAAAACGGCTTGCCATAGAGACTCTGCCTCGGGGACATCATCCCTGGAGCGGGCATGCTTAATGCAGCTAAATTTGAACTTACCCGTGACTGATTTAATCATAATATATGTCAATGTGCATTTCTTATGAATAAAATTGGCAATATGCAGCTTTACTAATAAGGGAGCACTTTGCATATTAGTTTGGAAATTGTTTTTTATTAATTCTATTGTATGCTTGTTTATTTAGGCTTTTTTTTAGTAATTGGTAAAAACTTAAATTCAAGTTGCAAAAGTTGAAGCAAATCTTATACAAGTGTTCAAAAATACTTTAAGCATACATTGTTCAGTTTTGTTATAATTAAAAAAGAATATATTTAAAGTGTTGCTCAATGGCATATTTCTGTTCTTAGTTCTGCTGCTAATGTTTTGTAGACTTTGTTTAGTAACCCGTTTTTGCTTTGGTACCGAAAATGGTATCGAGTACCGTGAAATTTCACTGGTACTGGTACTGGTACAGACTACTGAAATTTTGGTACCGTGACAACACTAATCTAGGACACTTACTATTCCAAATGAAGGACTTCACTATGCTATCAAACTGCTTGAAATAAGAGAAGGGGACATCTACAGTGGGAGATTGAAGCAGGTAGTAAAATTTTTGAATACAATTCATTTTAATAACATTAACTTTCCCAATCATATATAAATGTAATGCAGCCCACATCGCTCGAAAACCTTTTTATTAAGGGGTCAAAATTAACCCACTAAATCCGACAAATTTGCTGGGTATAAAATGCCCAAATACTTAACCTGTTGATACGCACCCCCCCTTTTTGTGCACAAACCATGAAAATGACATACCTGAACTTAAATTGTTGTATTTAAATGAACCCTTTGGAGTATGGATACAGTTGTAGTATCTTTTGATAGAAGACACTTTGGGCCTTTTTATTTTCAATGTTTCAGAATTAATACATGTTGTTATTTTTTTAAAGTTATAGAAGTTTATAGTAAACGGAAATATTTTGTGCTGAACATGCCTTTATAATAATAATAATAAAAAAAAAACAATAATAAAAGTGCCAAGACAACCCAGAAATACAAAGTTCTCAAAGCCACAAGTCTAAAGAAGTTATGTTTCAAATTTAAAGATGATCTAAAAAAATAAAAATTAAAAAAAAAAGTTTCTGCAAGCTTTTTTCTCTGAAAAACGCTGCCGTGTACAGAGTAAAATTAACCTTTCAAGACAACACAAAATCTGACTGCACTGCTTGACTACACCGCATTTTTTAAAACAGACTTGAGACATGCTCATTTTGTTTACGAGACGCTAATATATAAGATAATTTACAGTTTTACAACATGAATGCTGCTCAGATTGCATAGTTTGTTGAAGAACTAACGGTAATTCTTTCAGGCGAGATCTCATGTAAACAATGGAGAATATATCATTATTTCTCACATTTATCACTTTTATGGACAAAAAGTGCTACTGGATGTTTTTCAATGAACGCTTGCCATGGACAATTGACCCAAGTGTGACTAACTGGATTCATCTGGCAATTGCGTTTTCATAAATGTATGAAGTTTTGATATTGCATGTTTCATTTGTACTCCTGGCACAAATAACTAAATTGCAGTTTCTGGAGCATTGCTATCGTGAAAAAGAGATCGGATATCAATGTTGAACCCTTAGACCTTTGAAAAGATGTATACTTTGTTAATATTAATTACATTTATAGACAGTAAATTATATATTAAAATGCAAGCAGAGTGACGTAACCAGCGTGTGCGGGGGAAATTGCGTATCATCAGGTTAATGCACAGTATGGGCCACTGGAAGGCACATGCAGAAAAGCAGTTACTGGGCAGTACGTTGTCAGAGACAAAGCTTTGGATTTAGACCAATTGACACTGTATCCTGAGAATTTAGAAAAGGAATGAATAATTCTGTGGAGGCAAGGCTTCGATCGAATGGGGTGGGGATGAACAATAAAATATCATCAGTGTAAAGTAATAGCTTATGCGCCATACCTCCCGCCACAACCCCTGGAAAATTTTCTTCCCTTCTTATTGCAGCTGCTAATAGTTCCAGGCCAAGACAGAACAATAATGGGAAAAGAGCACAACCCTGCCACGTGCCCCTATCCTGAGTAAAATAATCCGAAATTAATCAATTTGTTTGTACCACCACTACCAGGTGTCTATAAAGTAACTTAATCCATCCAATAAAAGAATTCCCAAACCCATAAATTTCCAAAATCTTAAAAAGATAATTCCATTCTACCATATCAAAAGACTTTTCGGCATCAAGTGAGATGGCAGCAACCGGAATCTGATCATTAGTCACTGACCACATGATATTGATGAAACGCCTAACAGTATAAGAAGTGCTGTGGCCCCGAATAAAACCTACCTGATCCATATGTATAAGAGATGTCATAACTTTACTTAATCTGTTAGACACAATTGTTGACAATTATTTTTACATCTAGCTGGATCATGGAAATTGGACGGTAACCCTTACACTCGCTTCGATCTTTGACTTAAGAATAAGATTGATCTGGGCTTGTATCATGGAGGAAGCTTTCCATTCTTTAAAGGGCACCTATTATGGAATTTTGAAAATTAACTTTCATGTAGTGTGTAACATAGATTTAAGTGAACAAAAACATCCTGCAAAGTTTTATATATGAAAGTTCACCGTAATAAAAGTTATTGTCTCTCAAAAGTAGGAGTCGACTCTGAGTCAATTTAATGAATCGTATTTCCAATGAGTCATTTTCCTTTTCGTTGTGACGTCAAGATGAAAAATTATCAAATTGGCCCGCAGACACCAGGGAAAACTTGAAAACATCATGTCGACAACAAGACGCTGTGTTCTGAAGTGCATATCAAAAGCGACCTTTTTTTCACTGCCCAGGGATGAGCATGTGAAGAATCAGTTGCTAGAGTTTATATTTACAACTATACCACACAAGTATAGCCCGAACCTTGTGCTGTGTTCGCGTCATTTTAATGACAATTGCTTTATGAACATGAATGCTTTCAAGTGTGGATTCGCGAGCCGGTTGATACTGAAGGAAGGTTCAGTATAGAGGTCGACCGATATTGGTTTTTTTCAGGCCGATGCCGATCTTTTGAAATCCGGGTCGGCCGATGGCCGATTAATGCTGCCGATTTATTTTGGCCGATATGTGCTTGTTTTTAACCTCTTATTTGAACCTTTTATTTGAAAGATAAAATGTAACACAAATAATTACTTAAGATAGACAACATTTCTCAACAAATACATTTATTGAACACTTGACCAATCTGCACTTGTACACTTAAAATTAAAAATGTATAATGTAAAAACATATTGTATAAATAATGTATAACAAATATATGAAATAAACAAAGCAGGTGTTACGAACTGCTCCGAGACACGAAGGTTGAGATCCAAATGCAGCTTTAATTAAGGGGCAATCCAGACACGTAATTCAATATTCAGAGCATCCAAGAGAAGCACAGGCATAACTAGGGATGGGTATCGTTAAGGTTTTAATGGTATTACTATCTTACCGATACTGCTTATCGATCCGGTACTTTAACGGTATTCTTAACGGTTCTTTTTGTTATATATATATAAAATTTTATTTCAGGAAGGTCATTACAAAATTTTATAATGCAGAAGTTATTCATTCAAGAGCTCTAAGTGATTTTCTCTTTGCCTTTTGTTGTTTGATTCGCAGTAATGGCTCAATCGTCACATGTTTAATAGACAGCTTCCCCTTTAAGACCGAGTGTAGATCTAATAGGCTCCTGATGCAGCATATTTTCTCCGCAACTATTTCCATAACTACGTCCATTTAAGACATAAACTGTGTTTAAGTGAATCTCCAAGCTTGTCGTTTTGTCATATTTTTGTGTATAGTTGATCGTTTAGACGCGCACATGAAACCCAAAGTAGTCTATACTTTGCTTGTCTCTTTGCGGTGTGTTTCGGAGCGCGCGCCGCCTTGGGAACGGTATCTCTTGCGCTCTTTTTATAATTAAACGCGTCCCGCAATTTGCAACAGTAGCATTTTACAACAATCACCGATCGTGCTGATTCTGATGTTAAGTTTGAGTTTTAGGGAGAAATGTCAGTGCACCGCTGTGAAGGGAAGGAAGTTGTGCTAGACAGAATGCGGCTTATGTATAAATATTATTTGTATAATCTTTGGAAGGCGAAATCTAAAATAAAATCAGACTAATAATCACAGATCTAAACCAGGCTATGTTTGAATGTTTAGTTCTGTCACTCATTATGCAGGGCTCGTGTTGTGCTCGCTGTGGCACCGCGTGAGCGAGTTCTCTCTCTCTCTCTCTCTGACTGCGAATAGCTAAATTTCATCACAGACAAATGGTTTCATATTATTATACATAGAAATGGCTGGCGAGATAAAATAACTTTCTCTTTATAGCAATAAAGAATGTATTTTCTTAATTTCTCCAGTACTGACAGCAGAACTGATAACGTCCGAGCTTACCAAAGCCAGTCCTTCAATAGCCTATACTGCGTTGGTATATTTTTATTACTTATTTATCTGCATTGAGTGACAACCCTCTCAAATATAAGACACACAAACAGAACAAATAAAAGTCTCAGATTCACTGTCTGTAATTGCAAAACTCTTGCTTGCTTATTGTGACATGATAGCAACCCTTCTGCTGTGATAAATTCAACTACGCTATCAATATCCAAAGTAGCCGAACGTCATGTCAACTATCGCGTTTGTCACGTTTTTTTTCTTGAAGTTGGCAGTAACATATCAAAAGTTTTTAATTAAATCTAAAGAAGTTATACAAATTTAACCCTTACTGTTTTCTCCAAGGAACTTAGCTCCTTCCTTAGGCACTGGATGAGGTCTGCTCACTCTGCTGGAAAATGACTCTAGGGGCAGTGTGCGTCGAACACGTGTTCCACAACACTAGGCTGCCCACAGATGTGCCTGCCTAATAATCGGCTTGATATGCGTGGATATTGGCCGATGCCGATTATGTAAAAAATGCACACAAAAAATCGGCCGATTAATCGGTCGACCTCTAGTTCAGTACCAAGTTTATTTGGATCAGCTTCCTCCTCCGAATCACAACCTGTAAGTATTATTAATAATGGTTGCTATTATGTGTTTTTTAGCATGCTTAACCCTCTGGGGTCTGAGGGTATTTTGGGCCCTGGAGAAGTTTTGACATGCCTTGACATGTGTGCTTTTTTCAGTTGCTTAAAAACATATTAATGGCTAAAGTCTGATAACACTGTATTCAGCACAAACTGGGCTACAATAATATGTGAGCAACATGTGTGTACATGTTTGTATTTTTGAGAAAATAATGTTTATGCGTGGTTTTTGAAAAAACAAAAATTTTAAGTCACTGAAATAAGGCCATATAACACATACTAAACATTTCTCAAATACTTTGAGAACTGGATCTTGTAGCCTAGAGTTTTTGCTACAAAATGATGTGAAAATCATCCTGATCACTCATTCATACAAAACAATATAGTAATTTAACTTTTGTGTGACAATTTTAGTGTTGAATGGCAATATGCGTGTTGGCGTGAACTATCATGAATATTGATGAGATTCACATTGATGTGACACAAAGACCACTCCTCTGGGCCCATCAATGAGGAATGTGACAGAGAGAGAATTAATGTGAGGAGACTTAATGATCAAAATCAAGTTAAAAGTAGTAATCTGACTATATATTTTCTTTACATAAAACTTTACTTAATTTTAGACCTGCACTACCATTAAAAGAAGTCTCTTCTGCCCACAAAGACTGGATTTATTTGATGCAAAATACTGAAACAATATTGCTATTCTGAACTCTTTTTACAATTTAAAAGAACAGTTTTCTATTTAAATATATTGTAAAATGCAATTTGTGATCAAAGCTGATTTATAATCATTCTGATTTTCTAATATGGGAATATTTAAAGTGTATTTTACTAATTTAACCTGAACACATATTTGCAAGCAGCTTTGTTGATGATAATGAGGCATTTTAAACACTAGATAAAATATAATCTAAACATTCATATTATTTTTATATCATATTACACATCATATTTATATCATACAGCATACAATTTACATGTACATGTATATATAATATAGCATGTCAACTAATGAAAACTAAATGACTTACTCGTCTGAAATTGTAACCTCAGCTGGATCAAGTCTCTCTTCAAAATACAAACGTTGCTGCTCTACGGGTCCTGCTCTTCTTCTGAGGAAAATGTTAAATCTTCCATAATATCCTGGAGCTTTCTGGCCGTGTCATTGCAAACGGCAGAAAAATGAATGAAAGGTGTTTACCTCAGAGTAGGGGGCGTGTACATTTGCATTGATCGTCTCGGCACATTAGCGTATGAATGGCGCGCTCTGCTGGTGGGTGGGATCACATTACAGATAATGAGATGGACCGGTAAAAACTGTACATCGCTTTGTTTCAAACAGATTGCATTGCAGGAGAATATTTGTTTTAAATTGGAATAGTTTTATTTAAAAGTAGAAATTTTAAGCTTTCTTTATAGACATATGTTTCATATTTGAGTGAAAATAATTAGCAGAGTTTCAGTTCATTTTTGTGACGTGTTTCTGAAATATGCTCGTGGAGACAAGAGACTGCTGAAAGTTCAACCTTTTAATTTGCTTTATTTTACAAAAGCACACGATTTTGTTGTTATTGTGAGTGTACACAAATAAAAGTAGACCCTTTATAGTCTCTAATGATGTCTTACACTTATCTGTATACCCAAAAATGACGGAGTATTTTAAGTTGTTTCTGCTGTAATGACGAAAATATCCAGCAAAACGTGCCGGCGCGTTTGCCGACCCCAGAGGGTTAATAAGTATTTGTGTGTGTTGTGCAAGTTACGCTCAGCGCAGCTTCTAGGTCTCCAATGTCAATTTTTTGGAAATATGTGAAATGTTTGTCGATGTTATTGGAGTTGTCATAAAGAATAGAGCAATAACTTGTAGTAATGCAGTGCTTTACCAATATGTTTATGCGTTGGGCTAACGCAAACAATAACTGATTGGGTGTTTACCTCCGAACTTTGGGCTATGATCGCTAACATAAATCAACTCAAATTCCTTCTCTGATTTTGATTTTTTTACAACAAAGCGGTGATGGGTGTTCCGTTACCGACAATCTCTGCACAGAGTATACCAAACACAACTGACTGGGTCATCTGACCAATCACCGCAGATTAGCGTCACGCAAAGGAGGGGTTTGGAAAAATGAGTCGTTGAACGAATCATTTGGGAGTCGGTGAGCAAATCAGGTAAACGTAAATGCATATTATAAGACAACAAAAGTGTTTTTTTTGCATGTAAAACTGTTGTTGGGGACTCCCAAAACAATATTAGGAACATTTTAAATGCCATAATAGGTGCCCTTTAATGATTCCGTATAAACTTCTACAGATGTGGCTCCAATTTTGTTAGCATAACATCTAAAAAATTCAGCGGCAAAGAGATCTGGCTCCTTAGCCTTGCCTGTAGGAAAGGTCTTACCTCGCCAAGCTCATCTCAGAATCAAGATAATTTTTTTGCTCAGTCGTCTGTTAAGGGAGTTCTAATGGTTCCACAAAGTTTCTAATATCTTCATCGGTAGACAAAAGACATGGAGCTATAGAGATCAAGATAGAATTATGTTTTGAATGAAGTATTATTAATATTAATGCAATATTTACACATCCGGTAAACATTTAACCACAAACAGATGGAAAGGTAGAAAAAAACTCCCTCTGCTTTATACATCTAGCCAAAAGCTTCCCTGCTTTGTCCCCCAACTCAAAGTATGACTGTCCTGCCCTGGACAGTCAAAGCTCCACCTTCAGTGACAATACAGTATTATATCTGTATTTCAATCGGGTCAATTCTCTATCATTCTTGCCATCAGACAACATTCGGCGCATCAGCTGCGCCTCGGCACTTTTAATATTCCCTTAAAACTCCACAAGTTCTTGTGCTTTGGATTTTTTGATAAATGAGGCACTTAAGGACCACCTTAAGTACATCCCAAGCCATGCTTACAAAGGATACTGAGGACCAGTTGGTCTCCATATAAACATTGATTTCAGCCTTTAACATTTGTTGGAATTCAGTATTTTGCAAAAGGGATACATTAAAGTGCCAACTATATGATTTCCTTTTCTCCAAATGTGGCAACACCTCTAAACTCAAAAGGATGTGATCTGAGGGCGTGACTTAAAATGTTTTCAATTGATCAAATCAACAACAGATGAAATGAGACTTCGATATACATTTAAATAAAAATCTATTCTAGAATAAATCTTATGGACTAATGAAAAAAATGTTATAGTCCCTACCAGATGGGTTCAAAAGTCTCCAAATATCTGCAAGACCAAGATTTTTACACATCTTGTGAAGCATCAATGTTGCTCTAGGGGGCTTACACACATTTGCTTCACTATGATCAAGGACTGAGTCCAACAAAAGATTAAAGTCTCCTCCCAATAATACATCATGAGGGGGACCCAGCAAATTCAAACAACCCTTCAAGATCTATAATCATCAACTTCAGGTGCGTAAATATTAGCCAAAATAAGACTTTGCCCGTGAATTTCTGTAGACGCTTGGTGTAATGACTCCCCTGCTCTTGCGCTAGCACTAAAGAAAACATGCCCTCCCCATATCTTACCAAAATGTTCAGCTTCCTGTGGGGAAAGATGCATTTCTAAGAAGCAAAACAATAAAAAAATAATAACAAATAAATAAATAAAAAAGGCAGCTCCGTTTCCTCGGACAGTCAAGTGTATGTTCAGTTAGTCGGCCCACTCAGCTGCAACGCGAGAACTACAAAATAGCTTACTCCATATACTCTACGAAGGACATCCCTTGCTGGGGACATGTGAAGGTTTTACAGCCATCCTTAACCCTCTGGGGTCGACGGACGCACCCTGCTGGATTTTTTCGTCATTACAGCGGAAACAAAATTCTCAAATCATTTTTGGGCATACAGATAAGTGCAAGACATCATTAGAGACTATAAAGGGTCTACTTTTATTTGTGTGTACACACAATAACAAAACTTTTTGTTGTAAAATAAAGAATATAAAAAAGGATGAGCTGTAAGCATGAGTCCATCGATGAGCTGGGTTTGCGAGCATATATCTGAAACACGTCACAAAAATGAACTGAAACTCAGTGAACTGAAACAATTCAAAATTAAAACAAATATTCTCCTGCAATGCAATCTGTATGAAAAAGCGATGTTCAGTTTTTACTGGTTTATCTAATTATCTGTAATGTGCTCACACCCACCAGCAGAGCGTGGCATTCATATGCTAATGTGCTGAGGCGATCAATGCAAATGTAAACGCACCCGACTGTGCCTTAAACAAGTTAATTTTTCTGCACATTTGAAAGACAGCATGATACACAAGTGAGAAAACTCCTGGATAGCGACGAAGAGTTAACATTTTCCTCAGAAGAAGAGCGGGACTCCAATGAATGTTTGTATTTTGAAGAGAGACTAGATCCAGCAGAGGATACAATTTTGGATGAGTAAGTAATTTAGTTTTCATTAGTTGACATGCTATTTTATATAAACAAGTACATATTTTACTAGTGGGACTGTTTCCAGACTTGCCAGCGAGGATTCAGAGTATTGACATTTGAAATATGTCCTAATAGGCAAGTTTTAGTTACATTTAAATGCCGTTTCGGCTAAAGCAGGTATTTAAAATGTATACTATATGATATAAATATGATATGTAATATGAATGTTTAGATTATATTTTAAGTAGTGTTTATGCTGCCTCATTAACATCAACAAATATGCTTGCAAATATGTGTTCAGGTTAAATGAGTAAAATGCAGTTTAAATATGCCCATATTAGAAAATCACCATCTTATGATATCTGAAGGATCATGTGACACTGAAGAAATGATGCTGAAAATTCAGCTTTGATCACAAATTGCATTTTACAATATATTCAAATAGAAAACTGTTCTTTTAAATTGTAAAAAGAGTTCAAAATATCACTGTTTTTACTGTATTTTGGATCAAATAAATGCAGCCTTGGTGAGCAGACGAGACTTATTTTAAACAGTAGTGTAGATCTAAAATTAAGTCTTTACTTAAAGAAAATGTATAGTCAGATTACATCTTTTAACTTAAAACTTGATTTTGATCATCAAGTCTCCTCCGATTCATTCTCTTGGTCACATTCCTCATTGAAAGGCCCAAGGGAAGGGTCTTGTGTCTCATCAGGTGTGAATTACAATCAATATTCATTATAGTTCACGCCTCCTCACATATGACCTTTCTAACACTAAAAGTGTCTTACAAAAGGTCAATTACTATATTGTTTTGTATGAATGAGTGATCAGGATGGTTTTCACATCATTTTGTAGCAAAAACTCTAGCCTACAAGATCCAGTTCTCAAAAGTCTTGTGGACAAATGTTTAGTATGTGTTTATATGGCCTTATTTCAAATGACTTAATTTAGTTTTTTCAAAAACCATGCATAAAGGTTATTTTCTCAAAAATACAAACATGTACATACATGTTGCTATTATTGTAGCCCAGTTTGTGCTGAATACGGTGTTATCAGACTTTAGCCATTAATGTGTTTTTAAGCAACTGAAAAAAAATGCACAAATGTCAAGGCATGTCAAAACTTCTCCAAGGCCCAAAACACCCTCAGACCCCAGAGGGTTAACATCAATTCTTAATTTGGCCAGGAACATCAATGCAAAAGCGACCTTCCATTGATGTAAGAGTTTCTTGCATTCTTTGAATCAATCACGTTTCTCTTTTTTCCACATTCACAGAATCTGGGAACAGAAAATGCTGTGGTTTTTCCAAGAATGTCTTCCTTTACTCATGTAACATGATCTTTATCGGATGATCTCAGAAATTGGGCCAGTATTGATCAGGGCCTGTCTCCCTCAGCAGATCGCAGAGCTCGATCGATTTCCAGCTTTTTGTCAGCTTGAGCACGCAAGTGTCTATTAATGTCTCCAGAACCTGAGGATTTTGAATTCTTTGATATATTGTCCTGATAGAATAGTTATGGACCATCATCTCTGTTCACATGTCCGAACCTCGCATGGTGTTGATGGACTCCTCACCAATAATAACTCTTGAGATTATGCATATATTTCATTTGAGATCTGGTTTCAAAAGGAAAGTTGAAGCAAGAAAAACGAAATGGTTCAATAAAATTAAACCCTATACAATAAATATTATTCAAATCTCAAAAACAGGGTGTTTGGGTTTCATGACCCTTAAACAAATATATATTTCACCACCTTCTCACCTTCCTCTCCATTTGTGCTTATCGGAGCTTTTTTTTTTATTAGAGCACTTATCTAATTACTGCCTCTTTAGGATGAATCACTTCTGTTGTATTCCTCATTTGTAAGTTCCTTGGATAAAAGCATCTGCTAAATGAATAAATGTAATTGATCACACTTAAGCAACTGAAGATACATTTCTCGACATTTCCAGTGGTAAAAGAGAGAAAAAGAAAATGAGTTGAGGATTTCATACAAGTTCAGATTTCTGATATGTGAACAGTACTGATAATTCTAGAAACATCCAAGCATGGTGTTCAGTTTAACAACGTGAATGCAAACATTTAAAGATTGTATTTTTTTTTTTTTTTAAACAAAAAGTCAAGTTGGTCTGCAGATATGAATCAGAGGCGAGTCATAGTTCAACTCTTGCTTAATTTAATTATAATATGATTGATGTATTAACTACAACTCGCATGTATTTTCATTCTCAGGGAACCAGGCTAAATGAGCAAGCACTGTTGCTACATTCCTGAAATGGGTCAGACCCTCAGTCACCCCTCAGAGGTCAAATACACAAATGACCTGTAACATTCATGATTATAACATAACCTGAATAAAAGAACATAATCAGGAAGATGACGATTACCTTTTGATTATAACAATTGCTAGTGAAAATATTCAACTCATCAACAGGCCAAAGAAACGGGTGAACACACCCCTTCACACTTTAGACAACCTGCTATTTCATTGCAATGCTGAACATGTTCAAGTACTTTTATTTATATAGCACTTTTAAAAACAGCATCAAGGCTGACCAAAGTCCTATACAATACAAAATTATAAAAACACAATTTAAGACCAGGACATTACATGCTATTAAAAGTCAGTAAGAGGAGATTCGTTTTAAGAGAAGATTTAAAAACAGATAATGAAGGTGACAATCTGATACTGATAGGCAGACTATTCCATAAAATAGGACCCACAACCGAAAAGGCTCTCCCTCCTCTACGCTTTAGCCTCGAGCGTGGGACATAGAAGAGATATTGATCACCGGATCTAGGTGGAATGTGGGGATGTAGTAAGTCTGATAATAACTGGGAGCTTTGTTGTGAAATGATTTGTAAACAAACAATAACACTTTAAAAATAAATTCTAGCTTGAACCAGCAGCCAATGAATTGATTTTAAAATGAGGGTAACATGATCGTTCTTCCGACCTCCTTTTAGAAATTTTGCTGCTGCATTTTGGACTAATTGAAGTCGAGCAATAAGAGATTTGGAAATTCCACAAATGGAGAGAATTACAGAAGTCTAGACCAGTGGTTCCCCAAAGTGGGTGCCGTGACAACTGGCTAGGGGGTGCCGCAGAAACTCAGCTTTTTTCCAATTTATACAGCCTAATATAACTATCGTACCATATAATAACCTCTTACAGCATATATTTTAAAAATATATCAAAACACCAACATATGACCATGTCCAAATGAAAATAAATAAGTGAAAAAACACTGATATATTTCATACATATTTAAAGTTCAAATACTTATTTGCAGCCAATTGGACTGTTCTCAGGATTGAATTGCTCTGCTGAGCTCCACCCTTTGTACTGGTGCGCGCTTAATTTATTTATAAATGTATTTATAGATATATTTCACGCAAAGATTGACAGGACAAAGATGGATACATTTATACGTTTAAACAAAAGAAAAGAAGAAATGTCACAGCCCTGAAGACCGACGGACATCAACCCGGAACCACAACCAATGGGGTCTGAGCATCAGAGTCTCAAGTCAAGTCAAGTCAAGTGGTTTTTATTGTCGTTTCAACCATATACAGTTAGTACAGTACACAGCAAAACGAGACAACGTTCCTCCAGGACCATTGTGCTACATAAAAACAACAAAGGACCACATGACTACACAACTAATTAAAATACCTATATAAAATACCTATATATATATATATATATATATATATACCTATATATATATATATATATATATATATATAAGTGCACGTGCAAACATGTGCAAAAAGTACGGGACAGTACAACAAATTTCTGACAATGAACAGGACAATAGACACAATGCAGCGCCGACCAGTAGACAGTAGTGCAAAAAGATGAGTTTCTAAAAACGTAAACATAACATACTATAAGAGTGTTCTATGCACATAGCAGTTACTGAGGGTATAAAGGGACAATAATTAAAGTGCAACTCAGGACACGTGTGCGTGTGTGTGTGCGTGTGTGTGTGTGTGTGTGTGTGTGTGTGTGTGTGTGTGTGTGTCAGTCCAGTCTCTGAGTATTGAGGAGTCTGATGGCTTGGGGGAAGTAGCCGTTACACAGTCTGGCCGTGAGGGCCCGAATGCTTCGGTACCTCTTGCCAGACGGCAGGAGGATAAAGAGTTTGTGTGAGGGGTGTGTGGGGTCGTCCACAGTGCTGGTTGCTTTGCAGATACAGTGTTTTTTGTAAATGTCTTTGATGGAGGGAATAGAGACCCCAATGATCTTCTCAGCTGTCCTCACTATCCTCTGCAGGGCTTTGCGGTCCGAAACGGTGCAAGTCCCAAACCAGGCAGTGATGCAGCTGCTCAGGATGCTCTCAATAGTCCCTCTATAGAATGTAGTGAGGATGGGGGGTGGGAGATGTGCTTTCCTCAGCCTTCGAAGAAAGTAGAGACGCTGCTGAGCTTTCTTGGTGATAGAGCTGGTGTTGAGGGACCAGGTGAGGTTCTCCACCAGGTGAACACCAAGGAATTTGGTGCTCTTGACGATCTCCACAGAGGAGCCGTCGATGTTCAGCGGAGTGTGTTCACCTTGTGCTCTCCTAAAGTCAACAACCATCTCTTTTGTTTTGTCGACATTCAGGGACAGGTTGTTGGCTCTACACCAGTCCGTCAGCCGCTGCACCTCCTCTCTGTATGTTGACTCGTCGTTCTTGCTGATGAGACCCACCACGGTCGTGTCATCGGCAAACTTGATGATGTGGTTCGAGCTGTGCATTGCTGCACAGTCGTGAGTCAGCAGAGTGAACAGCAGTGGACTGAGCACACAGCCCTGGGGGGCCCCAGTGCTCAGTGTGGTGGTGGTGGAGATGCTGTTCCCGATCCGGACTGACTGAGGTCTCCCAGTCAGGAAGTCCAGGATCCAGTTGCAGAGGGAGGTGTCCAGGCCCAGCAGGTTCAGCTTTCCAATCAGGTGCTGAGGAATTATTGTGTTAAATGCTGAGCTGAAATCTATGAACAGCATTCGAATGTATGAGTCCTTATTGTCTAGGTGGGTGAGGGCCAGATGGAGGGTTGTGGCGATGGCATCGTCCGTTGAACGGTTTGGACGATACGCAAACTGCAGTGGGTCTAGTGAGGGGGGCAGCTGGGTCTTAATGTGCCTCATGACGAGCCTCTCGAAGCACTTCATGATGATGGGTGTAAGTGCGACGGGACGGTAGTCGTTGAGGCAGGACACTGAAGACTTCTTTGGAATGGGGATGATGGTGGTGGCCTTGAAGCACGTTAGAACGACGGCGCTGCTCAGAGATGTTGAAGATGTCGGTAAGAACATCTGCTAGCTGGTCTGCACATCCTCTGAGCACTCTGCCAGGAATGTTGTCTGGTCCAGCAGCCTTCCGTGGGTTGACTCTACGTAGAGTTTTCCTCACATCTGCCGTGGTAAGACAGAGCACCTGGTCGTTGGGAGGAGGGGTGGTCTTCCTCGCCACCACGTCGTTCTGCACTTCAAACCGAGCGTAGAAGTCGTTCAGCGCATCTGGAAGGGAGGCATCTTTGTCACAGGCAACTGATGTTGTCCTGTAGTTGGTGATGGCCTGGATGCCCTGCCACATGCGCCGCGTGTCACCGCTGTCCTGGAAGTGACTGTGGATTCACTGGGCGTGTGCGCGCTTTGCCTCTCTGATTGCCCGTGACAGTCTGCTGCTGCATACGGAGGTGCGCTGGCTGTCACGGGGCAAGGTGCTTTCCCGTGTCTATGAGCTTCGAGATGAATTCAGGCAGTTTTCAACAGAGCATGAAATACCCAACAAAGAACAGATCAAAGACAACTCATGGTGGGCTAAGATTGCATACCTCGTAGACATTTTTAGTCACTTAAATGAGCTTAACACATAGATGCAAGGAATGAACGAAAATATTTTAACAGCAACAGACTTAACGGTTTCAAGGCCAAACTCAAGCTTTGGCAACAAATACTGAAAAATAAAAACATCGACATGTTTCCCTTAACAGCAGAGGACCCCGCTCGTAAGACACCAGTTCTATTAAGATCTATAGCCACACATCTGAAAACGCTACAGGAAAGGTTTGCGTTTTACTTCCCCGCTGCTAATGAAAACTTTGACTGGATCTGTGATCCTTTTAACCCTCTCTCATCAGAATCGGTAAAGATGTTGCCAATCAAAGCGCAAGAAGAACTGTTGGAACGCCGTATGGATCGCACTTTAAAATTTAAATTTGGAGAAATGTCTTCGGATTAATTTTGTCTGCATGTGGGAAACGAATACCCATCTATCTCAGAATGTGCCGTAAATGTGCTGTTGCAGTTTTCAACCTCTTGTGTGAGCTAGAATTCTCATCCCTGGCATATGTGAAAAACTAAAAAAGGCAGCACCTGTCAGTGGAGTACAATCTACGAGTTGCACTATCCTCAATCTACCAACCGTATCAAGAGGCTGTGCTCGCAAAAGCAGGCACATGTATCCCATTAAAATGCCCGCGACAATTCCATGCATAGATATTTTATTTTCATTTTTTAAGTTAAGGTCAAATCAAAATGAGCAAATGAGAAACTAAAAGAAAATACAAATATTTGAGTCGTTTATTTAAAATAATCAAGTATCCATCTTTAAATGTTTTTTGTTCCAATGATTCCCACATACAGTAAATGGTTCAAATCAGTCTGTTGACATGTGTCATCCAGTTTTAAAAGACAGATGGATCATTTGAATGGGTTGTTTCACCTCATATTATGTCTGTTGTCATCATTCATAATACATTCATGCATCCATTTATGCTTCATTTGTTGTTTGCTCATCTGGATTAAATTTTTTTATATGTATGCATGCACATTTAGTTTAATTGGGTTGGGGTGCCATGGGAAAAAAAAAAAACAAAACAAAAAAAACACTACAAAAGGGGTGCCATGCTTTCAAAAAGTTTGGAACCACTGGTCTAGACGAGAAGTGATGAAAGCATGAACTGCTATCTCCAACGTTTTCTCTGACAAAAAGGGTTTAACTTTAGAGAGTAGACATAGCTAAAAGAAACTGGAACCCATGACAGCACTAATATGTTTGTAAAATGTCAGTTGGCTATCAAATTGGACACACAGTTTCCATCCTTGAGGAGAGAGGAAAACATTGAGACTTCCGCAATCAGCATTACGGACATCAAAATTATCTGTAGGACCAAAGACAATCACTTCTGTCTTGTCTTTATTCAAAAACAAAGTTGTTGGCTGGCCAACCTTTTATTTCCTCCAGGCTAGAAGAGATTGAAATGGAATGTGATCATTTCGTTTAACCGGTAAGTACATTTGAGTGTCATCAGCGTAGAAGTGGTAGGAGATACCATGCTTTCTGCTATTGAAACCCAGAGGGAGTATATAAAGAGAAAAAAGTGCTGATGCAAGAATAGAGCCCTGAAGGATGTTCCCTGTAAACAGACATTTATTCAAAAAGTACACCAGACCAGGACCTACTGAGTCTACTATTTGTTTGAAGTACCAAGGATGAATAGTATCAAGGGGGCAAAAGGAGGTTTTAAGACTGGCAGTTATTCCTATAACTGTATGTAATGTGATAGTGTCAAAAGGCATCCCATGAGGCTAGTGACTGCATAGAATTTAATTGATCCTCAACCCAAGGCATTAACTGCGATCTTAAGTTAGTAATTTTGTCACAAAAAAATCTCAAGAAACCTTCACGTAGTACAATTAGGTACGGCATTAACGGGAGTCAAAACAGAAATTATAACAGAAAACAAAACCTTTGGACAATGGTGATTATTTGTAATTAAATTTGAAAAGTAAGCAGCTTTTGCTGATTTTACAGTTCTCGGATACTGAAAGACTGCTTATTGGCGTATTTCGAAAGAAACTTGAAGTTTGTTGTTTTTCCATTTTCGCATGCATGTCCAGAAGAACGAGTAATGGAGTTGAGCAATGGTTCAGATCTACAGTACATTTCGATTTATTTGTTTTAGTAGTGCAGTATCATTTAAAACGTCCAACCATACAGAGTTTAGCAACTTGAGGTGGTGGTCAGGATCCAGATCCAGTAAAGGAGATTCGAGGTACAGTGATGTACAGGCCATATTAAAACGCGGATTAAAATCTTCACAGAAATGAGGAGAGTAATAACGGACCAGTTCTTCAGCTAGAATTGCTCTTTGAGTGAGCATAGGGAGAAACATATAAAATAATATCGGCAGGTGATCAGATAACAACGCATCCCAGATTTCTATATCAGCAATGGACAACCCGTATGAAAGTCAGTCTAGAGTAGGACGATGAATGTGTGTGGGGTCCTTTATCCACTGGACTAAATTAAAAGAGTCAATAAGTCTGAGGAACTCCTCCGCTAAATGTTTTGACCTACAGCATACATGGATGTTAAAGTCACCAACCAGTAAAAAGTCACGTTTTGTAGTAATAAATCCCACGAACTCTGTGAATTCATGTATAAAATCTTTCAATGAGTGTGGAGGTCGATAAACCACAGCTAGCATCACCGGTCCATTCCACTCTAGCCGTAATAGCTGCGGGAAACAGAGTGGCCACCGGCATAAATCGTCTGGAACATCCACTTCAAAGTTGTTCGCCCTCGGATTATTAATAAAGTAATGCAAATCCGCCTGATAATTATCAAGAAATGGGGTTTGAATGTCCAGGAGCTTCTGGTGATCGTATGTCAGAAGCGACCAGCAGTTAGAGACGCATAGAAACATCCAAACAAATACACACATGGAGAGCACCAGACGGCATGCCACACACACCGGCGCCATCTTCACACTCTGTGAACATGAGATGAATATACAAATAGTTACAATATTGTGAGATCACAACAGGGCAGCATGGTGGTGCAGTGGGTAGCGCTGTCGCCTCACAGCAATAAGGTTTGAGTCCCGGCTCACCCAGGGCCTTTCTGTGTGGAGTTTGTATGTTATTCCTGTGTTTGCATGGGTTCCTCCGGGTGCTCTGGTTTCCTCCACAGTCCAAAAACATACAGATCAAGTGAATTGGAGATTCTAAATGGCCAGTAGGTGAGAGTGAGTGTGAGTGTGTGGGGGCTAGCCCTGTAATGGACTGGCCACCTGTCTAGGGCGTTTCCATCCCTTAGTCACGAGACAGCTGGGACCGGCTCCAGCACTACCAGCGACCCTGCATAGTATAAGTGGCTATAGAAGATAGATGGATCGAGTATCACGATATGATATATAATTGTATCGACACAGCCCTACATGGCACAGTAAACAAGCTTCTCTCATATCGCTAATGAACACATAACAGACGTCAAGACTTCTAAAACTCGAATTTGAAGTAGTTTCACATCATATGCCTTCAAAAGACTTGGAATAATGGAAATCAAGACTATTATCATTTTTGGGTGGACTTAGGGGCACAAGTGTATCATGATAACCCTTGTGTAAACATGTTAGCAGAGTGCTGTCATCACTCAAGTACATTTCCACTGATAAAAGGTGCTGGTTATTGTATAGATGTGGCTGTATAATACATGGCATTGGTGCTACCTTGTAATAAGGCTGCGGGTGTATTGGTGCTCCTCCCTCAGTGCGCTGCAGCGACTGCTTCACTTGCTCAACCTTGATGCCCAGGTGAGCCTCAAAGTACCTGCGCAGTGCCATGCAGGTGTGCTTTGCTGTCTGTCTGCTAGAGAAGATCTCGTCATCGCTCAACAGTGCCCCTTGGTCCTCCGGGTTCAGAATCTCCAAAGTGCTGATCTACAACAATAACACCATATAAGGCCAGAAACACACTATGCAAGTACACAAATACAGCCACGAATGTTGGCCAATACACTGCAAACATGTGGTCCATATTTAGGTTCATGTACTTGGGAAAAGTATGTTTTGAGCACATGAAATAAAGACTTATACGTGCCAACTAAATATCTTAACGAGGCAATCTATAAAAAATTAAAGCTCCTTTGTCTATTGGGGCAAAATGCTAAAAATACAGCCTCAGTGCTGTAATTAAAAAAAAAAAAAAATAAATAAATAAAAGGGCTAGATGCCACTAAATTCCCACGGTGCACAAAAAAACCCTTGAAATGGAAACAGTTATTGTCGAGCCCTGATTAAATATTGCATTCAACATTTTCCAATAAAAAAATTCAGATTGTTTCACAATTCCAGTGGGTCAGAAGTTTACATATGCCAAGTTTACTGTGCCTTTTAGAACTTTGAAAAATTCCAGATAATGTCAAGCCTTTAGGCAATTAGCTTCTGAAATTGGAGTCAATTGGAGGTGCACCTGCAGATGTTTTAAGACGTTTGACCCAAGTTAAACAATTTAAAAAAGGCAATGCTATCAAATACTAACAAAGTGTATGTAAACTTCTGACCCACTGAGAATGTGATGAAAGAAATAAAAGCTTAAATAAATCACTCTCTCTATTATTAATCATACATTTCAATTTCTTAAAGAAGTGATCCTAACTGACCTAAGACAGGGAATGTTTTTTATGATTAAATGTCAGTAATTGTGAAAAGCTGCTTAAATATATTTAGCTAAGGTGTATGTAAACTTCTGACTTCAACTGTAATAACAGCAGCAATAAAAAAAAAAAAAGTCTGCAATAAGGTCAAAAATAAAGAAAACAGAAAATAAATAAATGACAAGGGAGACTGCAGTATACCCAACAGACTCGCGCAGCGCGCGCAAACCATTCACGCATCACGAGACGGCAGCGCTTCACTTTAGGTTAATCATGCAAGTAAATGCTTTGCTTTTCGGTCAGACTGCATGGATGACAGCCTACATTCCATGTTTCATTGGTTTCTTTTTGCTTTCAGAACAAAATGTTATGCAATAAGGAAAAAACACTATTAATCCTTGAGATTTCATATACAGGTACACCCTCCTTAAACTATGGTCACATTCAAAATGACATTAAACGTTTAAAAGAGAACACCCATTTTGTGGTTAAAAAAAAAAAAAAAAAAAAAAAACTCAGTCTATTCAAAGTCTAAATGAAACGTGGAAATAAAGTTTTAGGATTTTGCAGGTGCAATTCGCTTAAAAGGGCTAAATAGTTGATTGGCTTGTGATGCGTGAATGGCTTGCATGCGCAACGCGAGTCTTGTCAAACTCTCCTTTAGCTGATGAAAATATGCTGTGTGATCATGAGGAAAGATTACAACCAGATGTAGATTGGAATGCAGGTGTGAGAAAACTTCATATAAATAGCTAGTAATTACCGATCTGCGAGATTTCGAATTTTTTTTGACAAATTTTAGATTCCACACAATTTCGTGATCAGTAATCAAATAAGCAAATGTGTGATATTAACGGTGTTATCTAATTTTGTACAAAAAGGACAGGTTCTTTCATTAAAGCACCTTCAAAAGATGCTCTGTGAAAATTTGCATGCAGGATCATGATTATATCATAATCATCAGGTTTTGCAAAAAAATTCACAAACTGTTGTGCTGATAATATAATTTGTAATGAAATATAAACAATTAAATTAGGAAAAATGCCAAATATAAATATTTGTGGACTCAAACTTCAGAAAAATCACATCCAAGCGCTTGTTTTTTTTTGGTTTTCACAGCCATTGACCAGGAAAATAGAAAAATGTCACTCCATGTCAAAAAGGTGGCCGACCGGGGGGGCCTGGTTAGCTCAGCGAGTATTGAGAAATTATCTGAACTCATTTCCTTAAATGCTTTTAAGTCCAGATTGAGAGAACCTGAAATGACCTGTTTAAATTGTAAATGTTTTTAATTATTTGTGTTGTATAACCTTTATAAATGTAATTTATTGTGTTTTTGCTGCCTCTTGGCCAGGACTCCCTTGAAAAAGAGGTTTTTAACCTCAATGGGACTTTCCTGGTTAAATAAAGGTTAAATAAATAAAAAAAAAAAAAAAATTGATGTGGACTACCACAACTGGAGTCACGGGTTCGAATCCAGGGTGTGCTAAGTGACTTCAGCCAGGTCTCCTAAGCAACCAAATTGGCCCAGTTGCTAGGGAGGGTAGAGTCACATGGGGTTACCTCCTCGTGGTTGCGATTAGTGGTTCTTGATCTCAATGGGGCGCGTGGTAAGTTGTATGTGGATTGCGGAGAATAGCATGAGCCTCCACATTCTGGGGGTCTCCGCGGTTTCATGCACAACGAGCCACGGATGCGCGGTTTGACGGTCTCAGAAGCGGAGGCAACTGAGACTTGTCCTCCGCCACCCAGATTGAGGTGAGCAATGGGAATAGGGCATTCCAAATTGGGGAGAAAAGGGGATAACATTTTTTTTTTATAATTATGTAACGCAACATCTTTGGAATTTTGCAGGATTTTTCTCACAACGAGAGTTTGTCTCTGTTTCTTAGTGTTAACCCTAAATTACACAAAGTATTTATGCAACACATCTCACTTGAGCAATAATGGCTGAATAAAAAAATATTAATTTAAATACATTGTAAAAGGATTATCACTTTACATTATCATCATTACAAAAACAATATCCCACTTAAGGAAAAATGCTTGAATATCATAAAAAAAAAAAAAAACAATAGAAAGAGTTGTCCATTTATCCTCTTTAAACCTTGTTTTTTTTATTTAATATAATAAAGGGAATAGTTCAACCAAAAATAATGATCACAATTTACTTAAATTCACATTATTATAAATTTTTGGATGACCTATTATTAGAAGTGTGATCCCAATGCAAATGTGTTTAAGTGCGTACCAGGTTGACGAGGCGTCGCAGGCCGTCTTGTTTGTCGAAGAGCTCAAGCACAGCTCTGAAGGAGAAGCAGATAGAGAAGAACATGGTGGCATGGCAGCAGCCGGAAGCATGCGAGCACTCGAGCAGCCACAGTGTGTAGTTTACCACTTCCGACAGAAGAGAATGAGGTAGCATGCACACCTGATATGGGCAGAGGATGAAGGTGAGAACAAAATAAGAGACTAAAGTCTCTTTAAAGAGTTTGAATTTTATGACTGTATGATACCCGCTCCATGGCATCCTGGTTGTACGCGAGGTAATAGAGGCACAAAGACACGCCTGTGGCTGCCATAGAGGGCCGAGGGATCTCCAGTAACTTTGGTACTCCGCCATGCACCACAAACTCGGCAGCAAACTTTTTATGGAGGAGGAGAGATGCGAGATACTAAAAGATAGAAAAGAAAATGACAACCACGACAAATTACTCAACATCTGGTTTCATAATTAAATTATTCAATCAAGCATTGCATTCATGTAAATTTTGGGACTATTCTGAAATGCTTGCTTTAATGCACACTACACATAAAAAGTCTAGACATACAGTAGCTACTCAGTAAAGTCACCAAGACTATGTTTGAGAATTATGGAATGACCAATTTTTTTTAAAATCAAAACAAAATTTCACTCTTATATTTTAGCTTGATTGCCGAGATTACAGCCATACTCACTATGGGCATTCTCGTAACCAACTTTTAACAGTATTAAAAGAGTTCACAAGTTGGACACTCGTTAACTGCTTTTCCTTCACTATCTCCTCCAACCCATTAAAAGAAAAATAAATTCAAAAATGTTTGTTTTATAAAGTAATTAATACACTTTATATTTGACTTACTCAATTGAAGAATTTATTCATAGCCTTTCAAAGCATTTTTCAGATAATACCTACATCAAATGTGTGTCCATATGTTTGACTTTTAGTGTATGTGATGTTTGTCAGGTACCTTTAGGGCTTCAAATGTGAGCTGAACATCATTCGTCTGTTTCAGGTCAATGTAGTGCATCAGCAGCTCACAAGCACCAAGCTGCATGAAAACAGCCAACAACTGCACGCACACGCACACGCACACACACACGCACACACACACACACACACACCCCTCTCTGAACATCAGTATAATTAAATTATCAGTCACTTCAAATTACTGATCAGAACATATGTTATGAAGGGATGGGTCAAATCTTGGATTCTGTCAGCAAGATTTAAAAATTTGTGGTCAACGTACACAGGCATTAGGTGGACGTCTTTGGCTGATGTGCTGGGTCTAGCATTTTTTTCCAGCATCTCACAGTAATCACAATTTTAATACAAGTTAAAAATAGTTTTTACAGAAGATGGGGATGTGTTAAAATCAAAGAATTTTGGTTGAGGGATCAGAGCTTTGCGTGTCAGGTATTGGACACTCAATTTTCATTTTGCCACCGACTCCGTATTCTGGGTGATTGGATGGTTGTCAACATTGTGGATAGATTTATAAGTTGGGTCCTAGCAGAGTCATGATTGGCAGGAAAGTCATCCTCAGGGGATGGAAGTCGGCTGGGGCACTGTCGTTTAGGGAGTGGTGCGGGGAGGAGGCGTTTAAAGAGGTGATTTTTAGAAGGCTGGAGAAATGGGATTAGTTTGTCAGGAAGTGGGGGGGTTGTTTAGCTTTCTTGGAGGTTTCTCAGGGAGGGGCTGTGGAGAAGGATTTCTAGTTTGGGTACGTGTATTATTGATGTTGTTTAAAGTGTATCTGTTTTTTTTTTATGGTTTTATTTTTTTAAATTATTTATATGTTTTAATTGTTGGTGACCACAGTAGTGTGCATTTGTGTCGGGAGGGGGTGAATGTTTGGGGGGAGAGGTTTAATGTGAATAATTGATTCTGTATTCCATGTTGTGTTTGTATGTTTTATGATTGGAATCAATAAAAATTGTTAATAACAAAAAAAAAAAGAAAAGAGGAATGAGCATTTGACAGACGGGAATGTGTAACATGCATTTTGAGGGAGTACAAAGCAGCGGGTCAGTTTGGTATCAATTGGAAATAGTTTTACCTCCATGTTATTGCAACATAGCAAACACAATGCATTTCCATCGTTCTCTGATGTGGTAGCCTAAAATGAAGTTTCTAAGCAGCCTAAAGTGTTGAAAATGTTAAATTACAAATCAAAATGTATTAATTTGGCAGATTCTTATCTAAAGACACTTACGGTGTATTTGAGATGTATGTTTTATTAGTATGCATTAGGGCTGCACGATTATAGCAAAAAACATAATTGTCGATTATTGCCCTTGATATTGTAATCGTTATTATTAATTATGTTGATTAAAATATTAAATTTACTGAGTTGTCACAAAGCAAGAGTACTAGAGCTACTTCAGAGTAGCAGATTTCAATGGTGGATTCGAGCTGCACTCCAGTTTCTTTTAAGCATTATATTGTAATTTACACTCACCTAAAGGATTATTAGGAACACCTGTTCAATTTCTCATTAATGCAATTATCTAATCAACCAATCACATGGCAGTTGCTTCAATGCATTTAGGGGTGTGGTCCTGGTCAAGACAATCTCCTGAACTCCAAACTGAATGTCAGAATGGGAAAGAAAGGTGATTTAAGCAATTTTGAGCGTGGCATGGTTGTTGGTGCCAGACGGGCCGGTCTGAGTATTTCACAATCTGCTCAGTTACTGGGATTTTCACGCACAACCATTTCTAGGGTTTACAAAGAATGGTGTGAAAAGGGAAAAACATCCAGTATGCGGCAGTCCTGTGGGCCAAAATGCCTTGTTGATGCTAGAGGTCAGAGGAGAATGGGCCGACTGATTCAAGCTCAAGCTTTGCCTGAAATAACCACTCGTTACAACCGAGGTATGCAGCAAAGCATTTGTGAAGCCACAACACGCACAACCTTGAGGAGGATGGGCTATAACAGCAAAAGACCCCACCGGGTACCACTCATCTCCACTACAAATAGGAAAAAGAGGCTACAATTTGCAAGAGCTCACCAAAATTGGACAGTTGAAGACTGGAAAAATGTTGCCTGGTCTGATGAGTCTCGATTTCTGTTGAGACATTCAAATGGTAGAGTCAGAATTTGGCGTAAACAGAATGAGAACATGGATCTATCATGCCTTGTTACCACTGTGCAGGCTGGTGGTGGTGGTGTAATGGTGTGGGGGATGTTTTCTTGGCACACTTTAGGCCCCTTAGTGCCATTTGGGCATCGTTTAAATGCCACGGCCATGTCCATCCCTTTATGGCCACCATGTACCCATCCTCTGATGGCTACTTCCAGCAGGATAATGCACCATATCACAAAGCTCGAATCATTTCAAATTGGTTTCTTGAACATGACAATGAGTTCACTGTACTAAAATGGCCCCCACAGTCACCAGATCTCAACCCAATAGAGCATCTTTGGGATGTGGTGGAACGGGAGCTTCGTGCCCTGGATATGCATCCCACAAATCTCCAACTGCAAGATGCTATCCTATCAATACGGGCCAACATTTCTAAAGAATGCTTTCAGCACCTTGTTGAATCACTGCCACGTAGAATTAAGGCAGTTCTGAAGGCGAAAGGGGGTCAAACACAGTATTAGTATGGTGTTCCTAATAATCCTTTAGGTGAGTGTATATTGTAATAATGTTTGTTAAGTTAAGGCATGTCAAAATAATTTTTAATGGATATTCATGCTATAGAATATATTAAATTATTGCTAAATTATAGCTTAATATATTAGTCCACGTATAGTAAATATGGCATATTCAATATTCAAACTTATTAACAGCCGATTTAAATCGACCAAGTTATTGCATTCGGTAAGCCCTTTGGTGGCTAGGCAGGAGACCATTCATCCCGTTAGATCTTCAATGGTGATCTTGTTCATGTAAGATCATCGTTAGATCATTTGTGGCCTCAATGGTTGTACTTGGAAATTAAAAACAGTAATTTGCTATCAGAGTTTGTGCAATTCGTGAAAATGTTAAATCTACCAATACCAGCTGTGTGGCAAATGGGTGCAGACGTGATAACAATGACGGTGATTCCTGAAATATGCTATTCATGTCATGCTTTATGTTGGCTACACCTCCGAAACGCACGTAGAATTTAACTATGTTTAATGCAAGAGGTGCAATATGCAATGAATCCAAAATAATTACAGTGCTTTTCGCTCTTGTTCTATAGCTTCTTTTCAAGTGTCAGGTGATGTTTCTTCAGTATTCATTTTCATGTGCCATGCGAACAGAGCTAGAACATCATGCAAGCATCTGGTCATTCAGATGGTTTAAATAGGATCAGTTGTCATTACAGATAGGACGGAGGACTAATTCGGATTGGCCATTGCCTTTTAATTGCTCAATGGACATGTTAGTTATTCGTTAGAATATTCAACCCCTGCAAAAAAAAAAAAAAAAAACATTGTAAATATAAACCATTGATGCAGCAGGAGTAGACTAAATTGAACATTGCAATGGTCAGTTTTCACGATTACATAATCGTGGCAGCCGTAATCGTAATTAGTTTTTCGATTAATTGTGCAGCCCTAGTATGCATGCTCCCTGAGAATCAAATCCATGACCATGGAGCAGCCATTTCCACACTCTACCAGCTGAGCTACAGGAAATTACCTCCTGGTACTCTCCCAGAGGGGTGAGATACTGCAGTATAAGGCGCTGTTCTATGCCAGGCGTCAGTGGGAACAGGTGGTAGTTGTTTCCTATTACCCAGGGGCTCGTCTCAGACCAACTGCTGTTGGAGAGCTCACTGAAGCTCCGCTCCGGCTCCGACACTGAGAAGTTCAGCTTCTGCTTCACTTTTCCACCATTCTCTCGCTTCCTCCAGTTCCTCATGTCTTCTGCTGGCCCATCTATTTCGTCTGACTCTAATGGCAGCACCGTAGCTGGCTTCATCAGCCCTTTCATACCCGCATTACATCTCCCAACGCTCTTCACAGTAGAAGTGGACAGCAGCGGGAGTTCCATGGTAGAGTCCTGCTGTCTTGGGTTGTTTTGCTCTTTGGGAGCGTGAGGAATGTTGGGGGGGAATTCTCCGTCCACAGCCTCCTCGTCCACGGGCAGCAGCAGTGCCAGACCCTTGTTCAGACGTTTACAGTCCCTCCTGTTCTCAGACTCCTTGTCCTGAAGCTCTCTTAGTCTCTGCAGCATCAGAGGAACCTGAGAAACAAAAATACATTTAGAACCTGACATTCAAATAAAGACAAAACAGAATTCAACGAAACTGCACTCTGAATGAATTGCACTCGGACACATTTCACAAAGCAACGTTGCATGAAATAGAGCTTGCTCAGCAAAACGCATCTGCGTTCACGCATTTACGCAAGTACGTTTGGGCCTTTAATAAGTATTAATCCCCCTACTTTAATACCTGTTTGAACCAATTTTTTCAGTTATTAAAGTCTCCAACTTTGCACAATGTGATGGAGCAATATTAACCCATTCTTCCTTGCAAAACTGCTCAAGTTTTACTAAGTTGTTTAAGGATCAGCATTGGACAGTATTTTAAGGTCTCTCCACAGATGTTCAATAGGGCTGAGGTCAGAACTCTGACTGGGCCACTGAAGGACATCACTTTTCTTCATTTTAAGCCACTCCAGTTTTGCTCCGGCTTTGTGCTTTGGGAAGCTGTCCTGCTGAAATTCCTCGATTTTACACTTTCTGGCATAGAAAAAGTTTCTTTTCCAAAATCGGTGTATTTTGCAGCATTCATTATCCCATACATTTTTACAAGTTAGCCAGTCCCTGCTGCTGAAAATCATGCCCATAACATGATGCTACCACCAGCGTGCTTCACTGTGGTGATGGGGTTATGTGGCTGACGTGCAGTGTTGGCTTTACGCTTTAATCAGATCTTCTGCCACAGCTTTGCAGTATCCTCCAAGTGACATATTGCAAAGTAATTAAGGGCAAGCATGTGCTATTTTTCAGCAAAGGCTTATTTGAAATGGCCTTGTATCCTTCCCCATATTTGTGCTTATCCATAATTATATCCCTCATTTGTTTTGTCTTCATTTTTGTTTGTTCAAAGGAAAATCTAAATATACAGGTTAATCTTACAGAGAGGGAAGGTATTTATGCTAATAAAGTAACAAAGCAGCTGATCCACTTATTTCCAATATTAGTGGAGACTAGAGCAACAAATCTGATGTGTTTACAAGACACTAGCTTGCACCTGAGCAAGGTTGATGTAGTAATTACAAAAAGGTATTTCTTTTTTAGAATAAAAACAATTATATATATATATATTCCGAAATCTGCACATGCGGAGCACTTTTTCAATGCACTGTATACACAAACATACAGTCCCATCCAACAGCTGTTGCTGTTAAACTAGGGGTGTAACAATTCACTTGTTTAACCAATGCATCAACTTAACGCGAGGCATCTCGTTGCCTTAAGCGCTAGATCTGCATTTTCTGAGGCTTGGATCACCAGGACTCTGGTGTCGCCTTCAAAAGTCAACACACTGAAAAAATAAAACCAAAGTTTTTTTTGAGGTAATGTGTAATCTTATTAAAATGGATTTCATAAAATTGGTATCGAAAAAATTATCGCTTACGAACCGGTATCGAAGTCAAGGTATCGGAATCAAAACATTTTGTTTTATTATTAGCAGCAATAAGCAGACTCTGCGGTCCATAAACTGTACAAGAAATAACCTTGATACATAATAACAACACACTATAATAATCTATCTCTGCCTAGACGTAAACCACTTACACGAGTCGCGGGGGGTGACGTGGGTAGAATGCGTGTTCGTCCGTTGCTTGACTCTGACTCGGTTCCACGAATCTTGGGTGATGACGGGTGGCAGTTTCCTCGCTCTGTTGGCAGGCGGTATGACTGCTGATTCTCAGCAGGTTGGTGGAGAAATCAGTGACGTCGACATGGTTGAAGGAAAATAAATCTTAACTTCTGCAGGCAAAAGGGTGAGATGCGGATTCCTCAACCGTCTCCTTCGGATCTGTTAGTGTGCTCTGTGGAACACAAAGTATCTCGGCTCGTCCAGAGAGATGGAGATTGTATGGCTAAAGTTCAGGTATTTATGCATGTTACTTCCTTGGGCAGCGAGGCTACACCTGGGAGCAGCAGGGTTGCAATTAGACACGGCGAATACTGTCGCTCGAAGCAATTCTTCGGAGGAATCTCCAGTGTTTTATACTCTCGATGACATCATGGTTGAGGGACGCATGGTTGTGCATTTCATCCAATAGTAGAGAGTTCAATCCTTCAGAATTTCACACCTAGGTGTAAAGTGAGCAAGGCTTGATGGGATCTGAAGTCTTTTTGGACACCCTTTGTTTGATTTTGGCACCGTTTTCGTGTCTCAGGCTTTATGACTGTGTGTAGGCATGCCTTTGTCTCCTATCTGAGCATGAGGCCCAACACTTTCATAACTTAGGATGAGTTGAAGTGCCACAAGAGATGGTAGTCCAGTGTGTGTGCGCACATTTACTTCAGTAAATTTTTTACTGTCCTCTTGTGGTCTTCCGATGCTATTACTTGGTTTGATTGCTTACATCAGACTGTTTAAAAAGAGGCCAACTGAGTGAATTGGAAAGCACAAAAAAATATATTGATAAAATAACATGCCGATCAATATAGCAATATTTTATGACATCCCTATTTAATAAACAAAGTGGTCAAATAGCAATCAAAAAATATTTTTCAAAATGGATAGCAATTAGATTTTTTTTCCACCCAAAATCGCTCAGCCTTAGCAGCTGGCATCTTCTGCTTTCACTCGAGTTACTGACAAAATGCAGTACTGTTCAGATGTTCAAATAATACACTGTGAACAAAAACCTACAGAGGACAAGGGGAGAAATCGAACTTTGAAGATTTGATTGCTTGGTCCCAACCAGAGAATTACACAGAGAGAGAAGAAAAAAAAAAAGAGAAAAAAAAAAAAAAAACTTTAGGTGATGCCTCAGCTCATCAAACTGCAGTTTAATGAGCTGCACATAAATTATGTTGTACACACTGATTTCAATCAACCAATCAATAAAAGTATGGTAGTGTTTACATTCTTATACATTTATAACATGACCGTCTGGACAGTTGATTGTAGGGCTGAACAACAACGGTGAAACTGATAATGATTATTTTGCTCAATTTTAATTAATTATTAAAATCACAATTATTCTGTCATTTGAGAAAAAAAAACTATACAGGGCTACACAATTTGGACAAATAAAAAATTAAATATACTGTTGCCAATGCTTGGATATTAATTCTAAAAGAATAAAACATAAAATTACATTAAAAAGCATCTTTCATGGGAGTCGCGTGACACCATGGGAGGTTCGGACATGTGAACGGCGAGCTCTGCGCACTTTGCTAGTTTTAAGCGTTTTTATGTCATAAACCGGCGAGATTAGATATACCCTGTTCCATAACTGTTCTAGGAAGACAATGTAAAAGAATTCAAAATACTCAGGCTCTGGAGACATTAAGACACTTGCGTGCTCAAGCTGACGCCCGAGGGCCAGAGCGAAATGGCCGGAGAAGTGAGGGAAATTCGGCGAGAACTGTTGAACATGTTGGCAATGCTGACGAAGGTCGTTGATGACTTGGAGGCTCTTGCTGTAATTTCGTTCGATCACTGCCATCAAGATTACATTCATTGAGGTGGTCACAAGAGTGAGGGATGTCGAGAAACTGATTATCTGGAGTCATCGGAGAGGGAATTATCTGCTAAACCACTAGCGACCACGGTGGATTTGGAGCACATCTGGAAGAAATTGGAGGACTTGGAGAACCACAACTAGCAGAATAACTTCCGAATCGTCTGAATTCCTGAAGCCAAAGAGGGTCAGGATATGGTGAAATTCCAGGGCAGGCTTTTTCCTAATCTGCTTTAATAACAGGCCACAAGCTGGAAATAGAGTGAGCTCACAGGGTTCAGACTCGGCGATCCGCTGAGGGAGAGAGGCACCGATCAATTCTGGCCATATTTTTGAGATCATCTGATAAAGATCTTGTGTTGCCCAAGGTGAGGACTAAACAAAGGATGTTTTGGCAGAACCACAGTATTTTCTTGTTCCCATACTTAACAAGAGAGAAACGTGATAGATTCAAGGAATGCAAGAATGTCTTACATCAATGGAAGGTCGCTTTTGCACTGATGTTACCGGCCAAATTGAGAATAGATGCTAAGGATGACCGCAAAACATTTACATGTCCACAGCAAGCGAAGTCCTTCATGAAGTCAATGGAGTTAGTTATTTTGTGGTACTCACCTTGAAGCCAAATGGACCGACACTCTGAACATTCACTTGACTGTTAGAGGAACTGAGTGCCTTTGTTTATTTTTGTGCTAGTTCCTCCCAGTGGCTGGAGATTATTTTGTGTAGTAACACTCCTCCTGGCCTGTTGAGTGGATAAATCTGTATTTTCTATATTGGCTGGAGTTTGTTTTATGGAGTATTTCTTGCAAGACACTGGAGTGATTTGGTCATTTGTTGAACTCATGTAGCAGTCGAATTGGCCAGATGAACATCACTGAACATACGGAGCAGGGGCTCTCATATGCATACATGGACTGTTTGAGTTTAGAGGGATGGATGCCAGTTGGCACTGTCGTGCACGGGGTTAATACGCACATATTTTTGATTCATGTTTTTGACACACAATACATTTTTCCTCATATGTCAAAATGTAAAATGTTAATACGAGCGGATCGTCTCTCTCCAAGTGGAACGTGAAGGGGTTGGGGTACCCCATAAAAAGGAGGAAGGTTTTTTTTCTTCTCAAGTGTAAAACATGATATAACATTTCTTCAGGAAATTTTTTAAAACATGATCAATCCAATTCTTAAAAAGGACAAAGATCCAAGAGAGTGCAACTGTTACCGTCCAATTTCCCTGATCCAGCTAGACATTGAAATATAAGATCAGATGGGGTTTATTCGAGGCCGTAGCTCTTCTGATAACATTAGGCGTTTCATCAATATCATGTGGTCAGTAGCGAATGATGAGGCCGAAAAGGCGTTTGATATGGTAGAATGGGATTATCTTTAAGATATTGGAAATGTACGGGTTCGGGAACACTTTTATTGGTTGAATTAAGTTACAATTAATTGTATTCCAAAATTCAACAACCTGCTAGTCTCTCCCTATAGATATTCCCCTTTCTTATTTCAAGCAATTTGATAGCATATGGAAGTCCTTCATTTGGAATGGTAAACGTCTCAGATTACATTTCAATAAGTTGCATAGGCTGATTGACAAAAGTGGGCTAGGTCTACCCAAGATTTTGTTTTATTTTTATGCATTCGGTCTCAGACATTTGGCTCACTGGTCGCTTCCACCTGAGAGAGCCCCTCACTGGTTTTGTATTGAACAGGAATTTCTTGCCCCAAACTAACCAGAGAAGTTACACCCCATTATCTCACATTTGCACTCGTTATGGACAAAAGGAGTCCAGAGTTTTTAATTCTGACATTTATTTAAATGCTGCCTCGAGTATATGGCTGAACCCTGGGGGATGGAGCTTTAACTTCTTTCAAGAGATTATGGAAGAAAGATTTAAACTTGCTTTTGGAGTGTTGGATGATATTCTAAAAAACGTCAAGGGTGTGACTTATGCAATTCAAGATTTTACATAGATTATTTTGGACCCCCTCTAGATTGTATAGGCTCTTAAATACACACCCACCTTTGAAATTGGGCATTCCAAATTGGGGAGAATTGTTTTTATAATTACACCTCCCTGCTGGCAATGCCAATCAGAAGATTGTGACACAACCCATGTTTTTTGGTGGTATGTTAAGATCCAAGAATATTGAAGGTTCAGAGTTGTATGTGTGACTACTGGGCACTCTGATTTCATTTTGCCCCAGACTCTGTTTTGGGCGATCATCGGTGAGGGGAATAAACACATATAAAATTGGGTTCTGACCAGTGTAAGGATTGACAGACAAATAATTTTAAGGGGATGGAGCTGGAGCACCCCCATTTCAGGAGTGGTGCACGGAGGCTTTTGAGGAAGTGTTATTTAGAAGACTGGGTAACTTGGATTTGTTAGTTGGGAAATAGGGCAACTATTTGGTGTTTTTGGAGGGCTCTCGGGGAGGGGCAGTGGAGAGAATATTTTATTATTCTTTTTTTTCTTGTTTGATTTGTGTATATACTTATGTGTGACCACAGTAATGTTTGTTGAGGGTCAGGCCAGTTGAGGATTGGGAGGGGTAATAGCGGGGGTTAAATGTTGATTCTATGTATAAATGTTTTGCTTTTCTTTCTAGTATGAATCAATAAAAAAAAAAATGTAAAAAAAGCATCCTTCATGTTGAACAAGTTGTTAAATCTATGAATTAGTAAGCGATTTATTTTGGCGAAAAAACGAAGATTTCACATGGTGAAATACTCATCTCCTCCGCAGTCCACAAAACCAAAGTGCCACAGGTTACTTTAGATTTGTTTAGAAATGTGCAATAGCCAAATATATTTGTAAGTTAGCAAATCTGGTAAATTTTTAAATCTGGAGCGCTTTAAATATAATGATGTCAGCTCATGTTAGCAATGCACAGAAAACGAACTCTGAGAACAGCTGTTGTGTAAAACACAATCAAAGCACAAGATGGAAATCAATTCAAGCACTGAACCGCTCCGAGACTGCTGAAGCACCATATCATTAAATCTTTATGCGTGGTCCAGGTATGTGTAATCCAATCCATAGAGACATACGAGACACATGACACTTGTAAACATCAGAGCATGCTCGAAAGTGAAACTGAGAATTTCTGAAGAGAGAATGACGGGTCAATTAAGTTGGAGACTTTCGAAAGAGCTTGTGATTTAGTCCATCATCCGTAGGCACAACCCATTATGAAAATGAACAAAAATTAGCAACTTTAGCTGACTGAGAATATCTGCTTGCCATCTCACCAATACCACAGACGGTTATGCTTAATTAACCATGTGAGGCTGAAACTGTGATCACGGTTAATATAAAATTATTTGCGAAGCCCTACTTGATTGTGATTGCAGCATTTTACAATCAAATATTTTGCCGTTGTATTTTTTCACTATTTATTTCCTACTAGCTCTGCTAGTTTAATGTCCCTCGTGTCACACTGTGTGCTCCTTCTCACATAATTTAGCACATTACCAAATCATAAATCTAAAGTTTTAACTTCAATATACAACACAATGACTGCATGTAAAAAAATCTAATTGTGGAAATCCACGTCAAATCTGAATTATTTGATTGTGCATCAGTTAGATTCTATATTAACTTGTCAGTCACAGGCCTGTGTGTGCTGGCTATTTTACAAAAGTATCAAGCACGTCTCAACCACTCAGTCTGTCAAACCGGAACTACTCATTTTATAACAAAATCACTGGTGTGCAGGGTTGCGTAACTTAAAAGTAACTTGTTAGAATATTGCGTTAATTAGAAAGTAATTTTTTATGGAAAGTGTTACTTTTGCATTAATTTTTTCTCAGCCAATTTTTCTTCCGCTATGCTATGCATTCCATACAAATAAGCCATGCATTGCATACAAGAGACATTACAGGTCATGCTAGCTCCTGTATATCACATGTCAAAACACAATAGTAAACAAACAGATATTTAAAAGTACAGCAAGTCTTCACATCATTATTATTATAAAGAATCAATAATAGGAATATGCATGATTTTTTTTTTCCATCAACATGGCAGCCAAAATATATAAAGCAGCAAAAACACCATCTTATACAGGTCCTTCTCAAAAAATTAGCATATTTCATCCGACCAATAAAAGAAGTGTTTTTAATACCAAAAAAAGTCAACCTTCAAATAATTATGTTCAGTTATGCACTCAATACTTGGTCGGGAATCCTTTTGCAGAAATGACTGCTTCAATGCGGCGTGGCATGGAGGCAATCAGCCTGTGGCACTGCTGAGATGTTATGGAGGCCCAGGATGCTTCGATAGCGGCCTTAAGCTCATCCAGAGTGTTGGGTCTTATGTCTCTCAACTTTCTCTTCACAATATCCCAAAGATTCTCTATGGGGTTCAGGTCAGGAGAGTTGGCAGGCCAATTGAGCACAGTAATACCATGGTCAGTAAACCATTTACCAGTGGTTTTGGCACTGTGAGCAGGTGCCAGGTCGTGCTGAAAAATGAAATCTTCATCTCCATAAAGCTTTTCAGCAGATGGAAGCATGAAGTGCTCCAAAATCTCCTGATAGCTAGCTGCATTGACCCTGCCCTTGATAAAACACAGTGGACCAACACCAGCAGCTGACATGGCACCCCAGACCATCACTGACTGTGGGTACTTGACACTGGACTTCAGGCATTTTGGCATTTCCTTCTCCCCAGTCTTCCTCCAGACTCTGGCACCTTGATTTCGAATGACATGCAAAATTTGCTTTCATCCGAAAAAGTACTTTGGACCACTGAGCAACAGTCCAGTGCTGCTTCTCTGTAGCCCAGGTCAGGCGCTTCTGCCGCTGTTTCTGGTTCAAAAGTGGCTTGACCTGGGGAATGCGGGGATGTTTCTACTCCAGACTCAGTCCACTGCTTCCGCGAGGTCCCCAAGGTCTGGAATCGGTCCTTCTCCACAATCTTCCTCAGGGTCCGGTCACCTCTTCTCGTTGTGCAGCATTTTTTGCCACACTTTTTCCTTCCCACAGACTTCCCACTGAGGTGCCTTGATACAGCACTCTGGGAACAGCCTATTTGTTCAGAAATTTCTTTCTGTGTCTTACCCTCTTGCTTGAGGGTGTCAATGATGGCCTTCTGGACAGCAGTCAGGTCGGCAGTCTTACCCATGATTGCGGTTTTGAGTAATGAAACAGGCTGGGAGTTTTTAAAAGCCTCAGGAATCTTTTGCAGGTGTTTAGAGTTAATTAGTTGATTCAGATGATTAGGTTAATAGCTCGTTTAGAGACCCTTTTCATGATATGCTAATTTTTTGAGATAGGAATTTTGGGTTTTCATGAGCTGTATGCCAAAATCATCAGTATTAAAACAATAAAAGACCTGAAATATTTCAGTTGGTGTGCAATGAATCTAAAATATATGAAAGTTTAATTTTTATCATTACATTATGGAAAATAATGACCTTTATCACAATATGCTAATTTTTTGAGAAGGACCTGTTTAAAGCAGCAAAGTCACACACTTGAAACTGCATCATATATGTCATCATATGCGGTGCCCATTGACAATGCCAGAGTCAACTTAAGATGTTCTTCAGAAGTCAGGATAAAATTCAGCGGGGAATGACATTCTAACATGTTCAAGGAATAAGTCCGATGAATAAATAAATATTTTTCAATCAAGTCAGTGCACACATGTTTTGAGTTGATCCACGGTGCATACAGACGCCACAACTTCAAAAGATGCACATTGTTACAACTTAAATGGAATCGCATTTAATGCTACCAAAATGTTATAAATATGGTTTGTTTCATGAATCATTTGAAATATGAAACTATTGTTTATTATAAAACAAAAATGTAGAATATTTGTTGAAACTAAGACACATGCTCTGCGTACACAAACCATGTAGTACGTTGCTCGCAGCCACTGATCCAGAGCATTTTCTCATACCATTTTCCAAGTTACAGGGAGCTGTAAAACTGAGCAGTTTGGCTGCATAAGTGAGTGAATGGAGCAAGTATTTCACCCAGTGTATCATGTCATGGCCAGTGGAAGACTAGTCTTATAATACCTCTGCCTAAATGCGTTTGCTGATTTTTTTAATGCATTGTGTATTAACCAGGGTACCCCCAGGATCCTCCAAATGAAATTCAAGGCTTTTTAAGACCTTTTTAATACCATTTCAAATGAAATTTAATGCCAACTTCGTACCCATTCCGACAGAAGTATGAGGGGAAAATGTCAAATCTGTATAAATTTTGAACCCTAGAAAATAATTATGTACAAGTAGGCTACTTGAATTAAATAAAATATTTTATTTAAATTATCAGTTGTATTTAATACATACGCAACAGCGTAACACAGATTTGATTTGTAATAAACAAATAGATTTGAACTTGGTGTTGAACACTACAGCCTTCGTAGCTCTGCTGCCTTGGTTGCAATTTTTTCACCCAGGCTCTCAAGTTCTGTCAACTTCTCCTTGTGACTTCTTCTCAAAGCGTTTGTTCAAGACATTTGCTTCAAGTAAAAAATAAAAAAAGTAATCGAAACAATTTGATATCATATTAATTAAGTTGGGGCCTACAGTATAACAAGAAAAAAATCTCTCAACTAAGGCTGTAAAGTAAATCATAAAGGAACCCCAGATGGTACATCATTCTAATATTAAAGGTTAAAAATTATTTATTTGTAAGCTACTTCCATTTAAATCACACATAAGGGAGTTTTTATAATAATGTTATAGGCTAATACATTTTTAATGATATAATTATGTTTCTACTTTTTAAATAATGTCTGTCATAAATAAATAAAAATTTATTTTGAAGCAATATTCTCATCAGCTTTTACATAGCCTACTTAAATCTGCATAATTGTGATTTTTACACCAGGGCGTTATTTACTTTTATAAGGACAATTTTTAAACCTAACTATATACATGCACTCTCTTTCCGGTCAAATTCTTACATTTGATCAAATTCAGTTTTAATAATAAGGGATGTTATCAATCAATTGTAATAAATTTATGAGATTGATGTTTAAACAAATAATATAAAAAAATAAATAAAAACAAATCAATGATGCCTTTAAACAATAAACCAATAGGTGGTGGCAAGTGACCGTCTTAATAAATGAATCATTGTGTCATTCATTAAACCGATTCGTTCAAAATGCTGAATCATTCAATAACAAAAGACAGCGCTTAGTGTTGCTTTTCTTTTGTAACTATTTTCGTCAGTAAAATAGAACAAAACGATAATGCGTCTAAATTGTAAGTGACTACATATTAACTAGGCTACTTGTTTATTAAACTATACATTCAATGTAACATTTGCAATCGTGATATTATAGAACAGCTCACTTGGTCGTGTTATGTTACTTAACTAGATCATATATTATTGTCATTTCCTGGCACAGACTTGACCCAAACGGATTCCTTGGCCACAGCGGATTAAACCAACACTTTCCCATTTTAACAGACAAACTAGGCTAGCTACTATCTTGGTCTGTACGGTCTGTACCTCACTTGCCTAGTAACCATAGTAACGGGTGCGCATGCTTTCGCGCTTTCTGCTATGACGTGGAGCGCGAGGTGCACTCAACGTTACGCTGCATGATTTTTTAATTAGCCTACATTAACAGTTAATTTTGTTACGGTATGAACAATCCTAGGAAAGGCAAAAAAAAATATAAGACCTCTGTAACGAAATCTAAGACTTTGTATACCAAATTCAAGGCTATTAAGGCCTTAATTTGAGATTATCAAATTTAAGACTTTTTCAAGGTTTTTAAGACCCACAGGTACCCTGATTAACACATGAATCAACCATGTTTCACTCAACCTAATGTTGACCTCATATTACTCTAAAACACGAAATGCACGTTAGCGAATTGATTGACAGGCGATGCCTGTATCTAAAAGGTGCTTGGCTCTTTTACCTGCATGGCGGGACTTCCTTTCTAAATTGACTGTTGGGCGCTTCTAGGTTGGGCATTACAATTTTTCCCATACATTTAAATAGAAGTGACTCATCTATGCTATATAGTCTCTAGCCTCACACTCTTTAGAACTACAATGCCAATCATGAACTACGACTCCTCCCTGAAGTTTGCACAATTTTACTCCTGATCTCTTGCAATAAAGGGACAGTAGAGGTGTACAAAAGCAACATGTTCCTTTTTTTAAAAAGTAACTGATATTATGGTCTAAAATAAAAAATATTGTATTACTTTACTAGTTACTCTAAAAGTAATCTGATTACATAATGCATGTTACTTTTATCATGTTACCCCCAACATTGCTGGTGTGGCCACATTAATCCTTGAACAACATTTGATTATTTGACGGACAAATAGACATTTTCTTTCTATGAAGTTCTCAAACACATTGTTGCAGCCCTAAACTGCCCTAAAATAATCCCTTTAAACTAGAGATGCACCGATCGACCGGCCAGGGACCGGAATTTGCCGATTTTCCGCATGCTCGGTATTCTTCATAACGTCACAGCCGCACGTAAACATGTCATTGGCGTGGAAGATCATCACTGTGAAGAATACATCAAGTTCGAAATGTGTAATAATTGTAAGGCCAAAGTAAACAGTGGGGGAACCACCACAATAACTTTCGGAACAACAAACCTAATTCGACATTTAAAACACCATCACCCTGGATGACCAGCCGTTCTCCATAGTTGAGGACAGAGGGTTCAGAAATCTGATACATTTCCTCGATACAGAGTAGGTGATACTTTTCCGACGTCGCGTTGCCCGAGTTGTTTAATCTCGTGTCATGTCACACACGCAGCCTGTTACCTGTCAACATTTGGGTACACAAATCTGGGAGAAGTGGGGTGCTGGATGGCAGAGGCAGGCTAAATACTATAGAAATAGTAAAAGGCGTGGGCATTGTCGATATGGCTTCGGGATATTAAATTAAATTCTTCCGTCCAGCTGTTGTTAAATTTACATGTATATTTTGTTTTTTTCACCGGCCCACCAGCTGAGTCTTCTTCTCCCATCTACCAGTGATGCTTGATTTAACATCCCGCGTCTACTGCCTGCGCAGATATCAACAGCGCAAATGGGTTGTAAGTTGCCAGATTGTGGTCATAAATTATTTGTAATTTGTATGATGTGTCGATTGTGTGAGTAGGATGCGTTTCATTCAAGATCTGGCAACTGGACCACCTTGGAATAATATATATTGATGCGATTATTCATATAACGTGGTTTGGGCCATACAAATTACGGGAGTTTTTTTGGGAGAAATAACAAAACGGGAGACTCCTGGGAAAAAAGGGAGTCTTGACAGGTACAAGCCGATCCCGACGCAGCAATAAGCTTTACAACTGATATTTGGACATCTAACGTAAGTTGAGCGTATTGGACACTTCAGTTTTTCAGATCTTTGGAATTGTTTTGTTAGACGAGTAATAAAGAGAAAAAGGTCCATTTATAAAAATTTTGGAAAATGACATCTGTTATATATAGCAACTCATTTGCAGTTAATTGTTATTTCTATCTCTTTCCAGTCACAGAGCACTTTATTTTGAGACTTGTTTAAGTGAGAGAAGATCCTGTAACTTAGTGCAGTTTGGAGGAAATTGTAATGTTTAATCATTTATTTTATTATGAAAATAAAAATGTTGCATTGAAGAAAGGTAGATTTTGTTTGTATATGCGGACAATAATAGTTCTTAGAAAAAAAAAATTAATAAATCAAATCGGCAGGTCACACTTGCAAAAAAAAAAAAAAAATACAAAATCGGAATCGGCCAAGAAAATTGCAAGCGGTGCATCTCTACTTTAAACCAAATTTTTTAATAATTAATTACTTGATTATCTTGGTTTTATGATTTGTTATACATGGATATTTCATGGCCACTCACTAGTACATAGTTCTCCTCGCGATAGTTGGCAGCAATGTCCTGGTTCTCCATGGCTCCTGCAAGCAGGCCTGTGGCGTAGATCCGGAGCGGCTGCTCAGACTCCTGCACCCATTTAAACAATCGCTCCACAATCCCATCCTATTACAGTCACAAACAAACATTTACATGTGCGTGTGTAGTAGAAGCTATATAACACTTCAACTGATCTAGATAGGACTATTTAATCGGATATCGGCGATATCTGACAAATATCCTGATGTCGATTGCAGCACTCATTGACAAATTATGTTCAATATCGAGAAATTGCAAAACCATGGAACTGGGAAGTCGGCAAATATATTAAATGGTAGCAATGTGCAGTGGCAGATCATTTCACCACTGTGGCGGGTGACCTGTAAGAAGTTTCGAAGTAAAACATGACAAGAAATGCTGTTAAAGCTCTTGAAGAAACACACTTTATTATATTTATAACAGAAAAGCTGTCGATGTGCATCCCTAATTCGCTGTTTGTTCAGAGTGCAGTGCAACCATGCAGTGTTACTTAAAAATGTATATGCACTACAAATGACTAATTATCTAAAATCGTAATTGGATTACCAAGTAAAAAGAAAAGGTAAATCACATAACTAAAATTACAGTACTAAAATTTTAAGTTACTTTCTAAAACACTTTTCCGCTCAACAAATACCTTGTTTATTGTTACACACAAGTCACACTTACAGCACATTTCTCCTTCAAAATTACTCGTTACGGGGCCATAATTCATGTATTTTACATAAAAATATATCAGAAATAAGCAAATGTAATGTACTTAAAAGCAATTAAACTAAAGTCAGAAACTGTAATCTAACTACAAGAACTTAATGTAATTACAGTAGAGTAACTAATTACTTTGTAATTTGATTACACCAAACACTGGTCTTGTGGAACACACACAGTAAAGAGTCGTCAGTTTGAACTTTATATTAATTCATTATATATATATATATATATATATATAATGAGAGATATATATAAAAAACACACACCTGCCTTATATTGTGTATGTCGCCCTCTGCTGCCAAAACTGCGTCAACGCGCATCTCAGAATAGCATTCGGAGATGATATTCTTCTCACCACAATTGTACTGAGAGGTCATCAGAGTTACCGAAGACTTTGTCAGTTCAAACCAGTCTGGCCCTTCTCTGTTGACCTTTCTCATAAACAAGGCGTTTCAGTCTGCAGATCTGGCCCTCACTGGACGTTTTTTGCATCATTCTGAGTAAATTCTAGAGACTGTTGTGTGTGAAAATCCCAGGAGATCAGCAGTTACAGATAGTTAAACCAGCACATCTGGCACCAACAATCATCCATGAGATTAACTAACCAGCCAATAGTGTGGCAGCAGTGCAGTGCATAAAATCATGCAGATACAGGTCAGATGCATCAATTAACGTTAACATCAAAAATCAGAATGGGGGAAAAAGTTGTTTATCTCAGTGATTTGGAGTGTGGCATGACTGTGGGTGCCAGACCAGCTGATTTGAGAATTTCTGTAATTGCTGATCTCCTGGGATTTTCACACACAACAGTCTCTAGAATTTACTCTGAATGGTGCCAAAAATGAAGACATCCATTGAGCGGCAGTTCTGTGGATGGAAATTCCTCGTTGATGAGAGAGGTCAACAGAAAATGGCCAGACTGGTTCGAACTGACAAAGTCTACGGTAACTCAGATAACTGCTCTGTACAATTGTGGTGAAAAGAATATAAATCTCATTTATCTGTATATAGACTATATATGCAAAAAGCTAAAATATTACAAAGAGGGGATGTAATCGAATATCGCAATATTTATTCAAACAAAAATATTGTGAACATATTTCTTGCTTCTCGCCCAGCCCTACTGCATACATAAATACAAAAGTTTGAAAGTACCTTCTCCTGAAAGACCACAGCTGTCTCAAGGCCCGGCATGATGTTGAGCAGCAGTCTGCACGCTGCAGTGTTCAGAGCGACCTCCCTGCTGCTCATCACGTAAGAGTTTACAAGCTATAAAATCCAACAAAAAACAAGCAAAAAACACTACAGATCAGAAATAAAATGGCCAGTGTTGCACTTCTTATTACATCATAGTACATATGTAACGTTACTCTGCAATGATCAATGATCTAAGAGATAGATCAACCCAAACAATAATATTTTCATAATTTACTCAATTACAGTATGTTGATCAAAATTACTTCTGTAACACAAAGGGAGATGTTAAGCATAATGTTAGATTCATTCACCTTTACATTCATTGCATCTTTTTCATGCAATTAAAGTGAATAGTGACTGTGGCTGTCTGTCCCTAAAATTCTGCCAAACATTTCTTTTGTGTTCCACAGAAAAAAAAAAAGTCATGCGAATTTGGTTTGCATTAACAACATGAGGGTGTGCAAATTAAATTTTTGATTGTTAAGTATGAAGAAATGGTAATAAACAAATACTTATGCATTACGGAAGTAATAGTTACGGACCCTTCATAAATCATTTGAGTAACAATGGGAGAATCAAACACCCATCACTTATTATTTTTACCATGAAGATTCAGATAAATCGCTGACTATTGCTTTGATCTGTGATGTGTTCCAAAATGTATTCATTTCCATCATTTGGAAATGAATAATTTCACAAACTTACAAATTTGACTTTGTAATGTGAAAACATTGTATCATCTCATATTGCGTTGCTCAGTGTTTGCCATACATAGCCGCTAGAGAGCATCACTTGCACACCCAGTGTTGAATGAGGTGTTCATTGCAGACTATGTTTTAAAAAGCAGGTTTTTGAGGTTTGGCAATCTTGCAAGGCCATTTCGCACTTTCGATCTTATTTCAATTCATCATGCAGCCTTGATTTATACCATAATGTCTCAGAAGTCAAAATGTGGCAGATAATGTGGCAGATTTCAAAGTGTTTTGAATGGTTTTCCATCATCATATACAGTACATGCCGCTTTCACAGTGGTCACATTCACAACGCTGCTTATTTTTCCCATTTATGTGAAAAAAAAAAACAAAGAATAAAAATTTTATATTACATGTTCTTAAGAGTGCCAACTCTTCTGAATTATGTAGCTATTTTTATTTCTGGATTGTGCATTACAAAGTTTTTACAAAGTCTGCGGTCTCCAAAAAACATATAATTCAATATACCGACAATAAGTACTTTATGTGTGTAGATAAATTTCACGTTTCACTGCAAATGTCATATTCGGAATGCTGGCAATTGACCATGCCTATAACGAATTTACACAATCGCAGTGACCTAATATTTTGACAAATCAGATTTTCAGAAAAAAATAATAATTTGAAAACAATGTTTGTTTGTTTTGTTTTTTTATTCCATTTGGTGCAGCAGAAATTACACAATAGATCTTTAAAACCTCCGCTAAGAATATTTTATACCTATTTTACACTACGAGTTTTACTGTCTTCAAATCTTGAAAAGTGAATTTAAGAAATGTTTATACTTTAAGGACCTATGGGTACTCTGCAATTAGCTCACAAGCATGAGTACACTGAAAATCTGTCTTACCGCATTCATAAAATCATCATTCTTGAAAAGGATTTTCAAAAGGTGTCCCAGCATGCACTCTGGGTCTGCCCGTCCTTCAGAATAATACAAGCATGAGTCAATAAGATAATTTCAATATGCAACAGATAACACAGCTGTGAAAAACTGTGAAAGGCTCATGGGTTAGCTGCCATTTTCACCTGGATGACGGTCATCAAACGGGTCAGGATCGGCCTTGTGATACTCCTCTGTCTCCCTTTCAACAAGCTCTGAAATTCTTCAGGAAATGAAAGAATAAAGCAATTAGCCACAAGAGGTCGTGTCTACAGTGATTTTACTACAGTTAAGGGGTATTTCTAGACAGAAAAAAAATTTACCAAGTAATACCTGGCAGTTATAACAGAATGCACAGGGTGGTGCTGTTGAGAGTGGACACAAGTTGGTCACATTTGTTGAGCAAACATTTCTGTCAGTACATTCAGATGGAAACCAGAAATGTGGGTTATTGTGAGAACGTGGCTTACTGTGAGAAAGCTGTTCCTGTTTAACTGTACTGGATAAGAGGTGTACACTTTACTCTCGTATACAGTGCATCCAGAAAGTACTCACAGCGCTACACTTTTTCCATATTTTGATATGTCACAGCCTTATTCCAAAATGGATTGTTCATTCATAAATTCATTATTTTCCTCAATTCTACAAACAATACCCCATAATGACAACATGAAAGAAGTTTGTTTGAAATCTTTGCAAATTTATAAAAAGAAATAAAAATAACACACATGTAGGTCTACATAAGTATTCTCAGCCTTTGCTCAATACTTTGTTGAAGCACCTTTGGCACCAATTACAGCCTCAAGTCTTTTTACAAGCTTGGCACACCTATTTTTGGGCAGTTTCTCCCATTCTTCTTTGCAGGACATCTCAAGCTCCATCAAGTTGAATGGAGAGCATCGGTGCACAGCCATTTTCAGATCTCTCCAGAAATGTTCAATCGGGTTCCAGTCTGGGCTCTGGCTGGGCCACTCAAGGACATTCAGAGTTGTCCCATAGCAACTCCTTTGTTATCTTGGCTGTGTGCTTAGCGTTGTTGTCCTGTTGGAAGATGAACATTTGCCCCAGTCTGAGGTCCAGAGGGCTCTGGAGCAGGTTTTCATCAAGGATGTCTCTGTACATTGCTGCATTCATCTTTCCCTCGATTCGGACTAGTCTCCCAGTTCCTGCCACTGAAAAACATCCTCGCAGCATGATGCTGCCACCACCATGCTTCACTCTAGGGATGGTATTGGCCAGGTGATGAGCGGTGCCTGGTTTCCTCCAGACATGATGCTTGCCATTTAGCCCAGAGTTCAATATTTGTTTCATCAGACCAGAGAATTTTGTTTCTCATGGTCCGAGAGTCCTTCAGGTGCCTTTTGGCAAACTCCAGGTGGGCTGTCATGTGCCTTTTACAGAGGTGGTGCTTCCATCTGGCCACTCTACCATACAGGCCTGATTGGTGGAGTGCTGCAGAGATGGTTGCTCTTCTGGAAGGTTCTCCTCGCTCCACATAGTAATGCTGGAGCTCTGTCAGAGTGACCATCGGGTTCTTGGTCACCTCCCTGACTAAGGCCCTTCTCCCCTGATCGCTCAGTTTGGCTGGGCGGCCAGCTCTAGGAAGAGTCCTGGTGGTTCCAAACTTCTTCCATTTACTGATGGAGGCCACTGTGCTCATTGGGACCTTCTATGCTGCATTAATTGTTCTGTACCCTTCCCCAGATCTGTGCCTCGATACAATCCTGTCCCGGAGGTCTACCGACAATTCCTTGGACTTCATGGCTTGGTTTGTGCTCTGACATGCACGGTTAACTGTGGGACCTTATATAGACAGGTGTGTGCCTTTCCAAATCATGTCCAATCAACTGAATTAACCACAGGTGGACCCCACTCAAGTTATAGAAACATCTCAAGGATGATCAGTGGAAACAGGATGCACCTGAGCTCAATTTTGAGTGTCATGGCAAAGGCTGTGAATACTTATGTAGATGTGATTAGTTTTTTTTAGTTTTTGTTAAAAAATTTGCAAAGATTTCAAATAATTATTTGTAGAATTTTGAGGTAAATAATTAAATACATTTTGGAATAAGGCTGTAACCTATAAAAATGTGAAAGCAGCATCCCCATAGCAACGTAATCCCTGCGACGCTTCTTTAAACAACAAGCATGGCATATGATAAAGACTATACTAGGGGAGGTAATGGACATTCCGTCATTTAAACTGTTGTGTATAAATGAGTTTGGATATGCTTGTTTTTCCTCAACAAAAACATAACAGATTATAAACATGATAACTATTATATGCCGAGTGTTTATACTTGTCCTGTACATTAGCTGCATCAGTCTACTTCATTAGCGGTTTCTTTTCTTCGCTTTGCGTGAGCTTAAATACCTTCATTCCATTCTATTTTTTTTATCCATTGCTTGTTTAAATTCTCTCTCTCCCCCTCTCTCTGCACAGCAGGCATAGGGCACGGATTGATTGCTATAACTGCAAAACCCTTCTAGTGCAGGTGTGTGCAGAGTTTGCAGTGGTTCATGCCAGTACGAATGTGTCAATCATACGATAAAATCAGACAAAAGTGTAAAATAAGACTAGTGCAAAAACAATAATAATTTAGTAGTGATCTTTAATGGTCATGCAGTGAGAATCATGCATAATTTGGTAGATGAGGAGAGCTGCTCAGCCCACAGCAAGGCACTCCAACCGTTTCCCGGTCAATGCATCACAAGAGTGTGTTGACTGTGGAACTGAGTGTTCCCCTGACCACTTCAGCGTACGAGTGGGGGCTACAACCTACATACAACCCATTTACGCTGGAGCATGACACCTTATAAGAGCTGCCATGACGCAAGTATAGCTGCAGGAACTGTGAAGTAATTTTCACATCTTTGCATGGTACAGATTCGAGCAACTGTTGAAGTTATGTGCATTAAGAGTTCTGGTAGAAACCCAACAAGGTATTGGCCAGAGTACTTAAGGACAAGTAGATAATTTTTATTAAAAAAAAATTGTTTTAACAGTTGTCATGTTGAAGCTTATTTCCGTTAGGCTGGATCTTATTTCCATTATTTTGATGCTTAATTTCGTTATGTTGTGGTTTTTGTTATGCTGTGGCTTATTTCCATTGTGTTTTCAGCTTTCATATTTTGTGCACCCCTCGGCCACCGTACTGACTCGCACAGTGGACCACACTAAGAGCAGCTCCTGAAGAGCACTATTTGCAGAGATTTGCACCAAACTCCTGCAAAAATAAGCGAAGATTTTGCTTGTGAACGCAAACAGCTTCTGTTTCACATTTATTTTATGAAAGTTTAATGCAAATATTTTTTATAATTGCAGGTTCATACATGCAGTGACGAGGGGATGCCCACTTTATTTCTGTGGAGATGATAGAATGAAAAAAACAAATGTATTACATTTCGTGCATAATATGCACTCATAGGTTTCATCGGAGAGCCTTAAAGTAGGCTAAAAGTGAAGAATTTAGGAGAGAAAACTTTTACTATTGCATCATATAATATTCAGGTTGATGGGTTCCATAAACAACAGTGTAAATGCAAAATGGACAAAGATTAAGGTTGACAATTTTGAGATATATATATACACACCCATTTTGAAATATTTTTCATATAACTTTTTATTGTAATTTTAAAGTTTTCAAAGTCTAAAAGGAAATCATATATCCCAATTTTATTATATAATTCCAAGTGAATCATAATAAAATATATTAATAAAAGGACTTGAGTAAATTAAAATACATTTAAGTAAATTAAGCACACATCTTAAGAATAAAACTGTAAACAATTAATCATAATCATGAAAGACCTAAAACGAATCGGTTACCTAATGTAACCTCGGTTCTCTCTAGATGAGGGAACGAGTATTGCGTAAGCTAGCTTACGCTACGGGAAAGATTAATCTTTTCTGAGATATTGAAGCCAAAAAATTATCCTTAATTTTGTATCCATTGTCAACGCAGTGCAGCAGCTGCATACCTAGAGCGGGCTAGCTAGCGAGCTCATTGGTTGCTCTGCGGCAACTGCTGCAGCCTATAGACGAACTTGAGTGAACTCGCGTCCAATGACAGCGCCGCGCCGTCACTGTATCAAAGCCCGCCAGAATGGGCGTGGCTAGAGTGCATATAAGCGCAAAGTTCGTGAGGCTGGAACCCTGGTTTTCATTGAATGAAGCGAAAATCGCTCGTGGCGCGAAGCACGGCCGGCTACGCAATACTCGTTCCCTCATCTAGAGAGAACCGAGGTTACGTTAGGTAACCGATTCGTTCTCTTACGAGAGGTTCTCTCAGTATTGCGTAAGCTAGCTTACGCTCACGGGAACCCATTGTCAACGCCGTGCGCGCCAAGCATCCACTGCATGAGCCCCGGGGGTGGAGGGACCCGGGGGAGCCCTTGTGAGTGGGGGAATAATATTTGGCCGGCAAGAGTGCGGGCCAGTGTGTGTGTGTAATACATAAGCACATAGTGGGAAGGGAAAGACAGAGCGGCGGTGCCGGTCTGTGTGGAATGTGTCCCGTCAGTGCAGCTCACCAGGGGAGCTGTAGCGTATTAAACCGCTAGTATTTTTGCCTGCAGGGCGGGCACTTCCAGATTGTAAAATCTGACAAAGGTGGAGGGGGAAGCCCAGCCCGCTGCCACACATATGTCATGAATGGAAATCCCGCTGGACCATGCCCACGAGGAGGCCATGCCTCTAGTGGAGTGAGCCCTAATGCCTAACGGGCATGGTAGGTCTTTTGACACGTACGCGGCAGCAATAGCGTCCACTATCCATCTAGACAGTGTCTGTTTCGAGGCGGCGAAACCTTTGGTGCGCCCTCCGAACGAAACGAAAAGCTGCTCAGAGCGTCTGAAAGAGGCGGAGCGCGCAGTATACAATCTCAGTGCTCTGACTGGGCAAAGGAGATTGGCGTCATGTTCGCTATCGGATGCTGGCAGCGCCGAGAGGGGGAATAATTTGTGCTCTGAAAGGAGTACCGATCACCTTGGGGACATAGCCGTGTCTAGGCTTTAAAATGACCTTGGAGTCATTTGGTCCAAACTCAAGACACGCAGCGCTGACAGACAGCGCGTGAAGGTCTCCCACATGTTTAACTGATGACAGGGCAGTTAGAAAAACGGTTTTGAGTGAAAGGTATTTCAAATCCACGGATTGAAGCGATTCGAAAAGGGGGGGCTTTCATAGCTTCGAGAACTACGGAATGAGCAGTGACTGGCCGTGCAGGGGTTCAGCGAACGCCACGACGGCCGCCACGTACACTTGCGTGGATGGGGATCTGCCCTTATCCATCAGCTCTTGTAAAAACACGAGCAGCGACGACACCCCACGTCCGTGGGTCCAGGTCTCTGTTGGTGCACCATTTTGAAAACACAGACCATTTGGACGCATAGTCTTCTCGTGGAAGGGGCTCTAGCGTGTATGATAGTGTTTATTACTCCTTCTGGCAAAGCGACGGGTAGTCGTTGATCACCCACGCGTGCAGCGCCCAGCGCTCTGGGTGGGGATGCCAGATCGTGCCGCGAGCTTGAGAGAGGAGATCTGTTCTCACTGGAATGGGCCACGGGGCTATCCGTGACAGCTGCGTAAGCTCCGGGAACCATGTCTGATTCTCCCAGCGCGGGGCTATGAGGAGCACCGAGTGATGCGTTTCCCTGATCCTCTGCATTACCTGTGGCAATAGCGAGACGGGAGGGAAGGCGTAGAGCGGGCGGTTGGGCCAGTCCTGGGCCAACGCGTCCTCGCTTTTCGAGAAAAATACTGGGCAGTGAGAGTTCTCTTCTGACGCAAAGAGGTCTCTCTCTGCTCTGCCGAATATGCTCCATAACTTCTGGACTGTTTGAGCGTGCAGGGACCATTCCCCTGGGGAAATATTGTCTCTGGACAGTCTGTCTGGGCCGTCGTTCAGGTGGCCTGGCACGTGCGTCGCCCTCAGCGAGCGCAGGTGGCACTGGGCCCAATTCAGTATGCGTTTTGTCAGATGGAAGAGGTTCCTGGATCTGACACCGCCCTGACAGTTTAGATAGGATACCACAGATCTGTTGTCTGAACGGACCAGGACGTGGTGACCCTGAATGACCGGGAGGAAGCGCACGAGCGCGTATCATTTCCAGACAATTTATGTGAAGGAGCTTTTCCTGAACTGACCATAGGCCAAAAGCCGGAGAGCCCTCGCAGACCGCGCCCCAACCCGTGTTGGACGCGTCTGTCGAGATGACTTTTCGGCGAGATACAGCTCCCATCGTCACTCCCCGCTGATACCATTCAGCCACTGCCCAGGGCTGCAGAGCTGAGATACAGATCTGAATCACTCTGATTGGCTGGCGGCCCGTGGCCCAAGCCCGGCGAGATGCGCGGGTGTTTAGCCAATGCTGAAGCGGGCGCATGCACAGTAAACCCAGCTGAAGTACTGCTGCGGCTGAGGCCATGTAACCTAGCATTCTCTGAAATTTTTTCAGAGGCGTGAGGCTGTTCATCTGAAAGGACGCGGCTAGTCGCTGAACACGGCGCGCACGCTGTGTAGATAAGCGAGCCGTCATCGCCATGGAGTCTAGTTCTATTCCAAGGAAGGAAATTGCCTGACTGGGCTGTAGTGAGCTCTTGGTCCAATTGACTGCAAGACCCAAACTGTTCAGATGACTGAGGAGAACTGTCCTGTGAGACAGAAGCTCCGTATGTGACTGTGCCAAAATCAGCCAATCGTCCAAATAGTTCAGAATTCGCAAGCCCTGACTCCGCAGGGGTGCGAGCGCCGCATCCATGCACTTCGTGAAAGTACGGGGTGCTAAAGACAGGCCGAACGGAAGGACGGTGTATTGATAAACCTGGCCGTCGAAGGTGAATCCCAAGAATGGCCTGTGACGGGGATTTATCTGAATCTGAAAGTAGGCATCTTTCAGATCGAGAGAAATGAACCAGTCCCCCTGGCGCACATGCGCGAGGAGTTTCCTGATTGTAAGCATTTTGAACGGTCTTTTTGCGAGCACCTTGTTCAAAACCCTGAGATCTAATATTGGTCTGAGGCCGCCGTCTTTCTTGGGGACAAGAAAATAACGGCTGTAAAACCCTGACTCGCTCAGAGAAGGTGGTACTCTCTCTATGGCCCTTTTGCACAGAAGGTTTGCTATTTCTGAACGAAGCATGCAGGCTGCTTCCGTGTTCACAGTAGTTTCGAGCACGCTCTGAAGCGGGGAGGGCGGCGATCGAACTGTAGCAAATAGCCCTGTTTTACTGTGCTTAACACCCATTTGGATATCCCTGGGATAGCTTTCCACGCTTTGAAGCGTAACGCTAGAGGGTGAATGGCCAAGTCGCCCTGATTGCCGCACACAGCGAGCTGAACAGAATGTGTGAGCGCGCTTACTGTGCTTATGCATGACTGCTCGCAGGCAGCAGGGACAGGCTGTTCTGTGAGTGACTTCCCGATTGAGGTGAATGGGGAAAGAGTCACATCTGTGAAGTGATGCGCAAGCATAGTCACGGGCATGGGACTTACATACAGAGAGGTGTTTGCTGGCCGTGTGACAGAGCGGGCAGAGAAGGGGCGCGCGCACGGATTCGTGGGCGCGTTTATTGACTAACACTCGAGCTGGCTGTGCCCGCTATATGAGAGTGGGCTCTGATAGGGACACGGGAAGTGTAATGCTTGTGTGTAGGGGTGAACACTGGATTGTGGGCACATTTTCTACACATAAGGCATGTTTGCTTTTTACAAGATTTCTTTGAGTCGCCGTGAAAACGGCATTTGAGTGCAGGCAAGCGGGCAGTATCACCGGCTTGTTGGCTGCTGAATCCACCACTGCAGTAGCCTGAGAGAAGGGGACTGACAGGGGGCGAAGCTTTGACGGTGGTCCGGCCGTGGCGGGACTGATCCGTCGTTTCCTCAACAAAGCTAGGAGGACTTCGGTTGCTCAGGTTTCAGCGCAATCTTAGGCAGAGGCCCGTGGGGGGGCGGTGGTCTGCGGCGGCTGTCTGAGCGCGTTCTAGGGCGGCCGCCCTGTCGACGCTGAGAAGTCTGGCTTTGCTGAGCTGGGCGCTGTGAAGAGGCTCGTGCAGGAGGCTGGTCACGTGGGCGGCCTGCAGAGGAGCTAGCGCGACGAGGCAGGAAGAGATTCATGGCTTGGGTGGCTTTCTGGACTTCCGAGAAATGGTCAACAATGCCACTCACCGCGGAACCGAAGAGACCGGACGGAGAGAGCGGCACGTTGAGGAACGTGGAGCGTTCAGCGTCTCCCATGTCGGCTAGCGTTAGCCATAGGTGTCTCTCGGTCACAGTCAGCGCGGCCATGCACTTCCCTAGGGCTTGAGCTGCAGCTTTGGTGGCGCGAAGGGAGAGATCCGTCGCGCTCCTTAGATCTGAGACAGCCTCTGGGTGCCTGCCTTTCTCATCCCACTCTCGAAGGAGGTCCGCTTGGAGGATCTGTAAAACGGCCATGGAATGCAGAGCAGATGCGGCTTGGCCGGCGGCGGCATAGGTGCGGCCAACACAGGCGGAAGTAATTCTGCAGGCCTTAGACGGGAGCACTGGCTTAGACCGCCATCTCGCGGAGGGCGGGCAAAGGTGTGCTGCTACCGAATCCTCGACCGGGGGGTTGGAAGAGTAGCCCCTCTCGGTGGCGCCGTCCACCGAAGCGCGTGGAGTTCCGGCAGGAAGGGAGCAGCCCGAGCCGTTGAGTCTGTTGGGAGCCTGCTCAGAGGGCGGTGACCACTCAAGCCCGAGGCGGTCGACGGCCTGTGTGAGGAGGCGCGTTAATTCTCCCTCGACTCCGGCGCGGGTCCTGCTGGATTCCTGGGCCGAGGAGGAGGCTTGGGAGCCTGACCACTCCTCGCTGTCCGAAGCCATGATGGAACAGCAGCCCTTATCCTCCGCCTAGTCATCCAAGATGGCAACAGTGCGGCCGCTCGGCGGCAACTGCGCGTCCCGGGGGGGCAGGGAGGGTGAAAGCGAGGCTCGAGGGAGAGGCTCCGGCGAGGTAGTCGCTTCTAACACCGGTTCCGCAGCCTTTGGCAGCGGCGCTTCTTTCTGCGCGGCGAAACGAAAGGCGGCGTGGCGGCTTCGGTTTTGAGTGCTTCCAGTCGAGCCCGCAGGGTCGACATCGGAAGCTCCTCGCAGAGGTCGCATCCGCCGTCAGCGAGGGCGAGCTCTGCATGTTCCAATCCCTGGCAGAGAGCGCAGATGAGGTGGCGGTCTCCGGTGCTGAGAGGGGCGCGGCATGGGGCGCAGGTGGTGCGAGGCATCTTTAAAAAGACGCTCGTTGCTCTTTTTGTGAAGTTCGCTGAGGAACTAGCTTGCTCTAAAAAGGATACGTCGCCGGATGGCGTAGCTCGCAGGATGGCTGAAGGTGGCGAAGACGGCCGGCTTCTTCGAGCGCTGTCCACGCTTGCTAGATGCCCCTCGAACGGCGACGCGGCTTCTGCAGTTCAGAGCTGCGAAGAGCTTCGCTGAAAAGAAGAAAATCAGGGTTCCAGCCTACGAACTTACGCTTATATGCACTCTAGCCACGGCCATTCTGGCGGGCTTTGATACAGTGACGGCGCGGGCGCCTGTCATTGGACGCGAGTTCACTCAAGTTCGTCTATAGCCTGCTGTTAGCAGCAGTTGCCGCAGAGCAACCAATGAGCTCGCTAGCTAGCCCGCTCTAGGTATGCAGCTGCTGCACTGCGTTGACAATGGATACAAAATTAAGGATAATTTTTTGGCTTCAATATCTCAGAAAAGATGAATCTTTCCCGTAGCGTAAGCTAGCTTACGCAATACGAGAGAACCTCTCGTAAGAGAACAGACAATTAATCGTCATATTCAAATATCATGACAAAGACATTTTTGTTCTTGAAAGCAATTGATGCTTCTCTTCACAAAGGATGCATTCATTTGATCAAAAACAAATTGTAGATCCACCAAAGGCTGAATAAGGATTAGAAAAATAATTCAAAGCGCTTGTCTTAAAGCTGCTCCTGATCTGATACGCTGCACGTGTGTGGTATGCAAGAAAAGCATTCAGATCTGTGCCTGGAATTGCGCATCATTGCAGGTACGGCATTGCCGGCCGACTTCGAGCATTGCGGGTAAGTAGCCATGCAATTGCGCAGTCAGCTCAAGGCGTTTTTTTTTAAGTTACATTTGACACTATTAGCAAGGTTGATCTCATCTGCTGAAAAAACATGATGTAACAATGTAAAAACAAGTCTATAGTGTGTGAGCAAATGTGAGTGAAAATTACTGCATGTGAATGTGGAAAAAGATTTAGCCACACCATGTTTGATTCTTTGACTGTCATCAAAGCTTATGAACTTTTACCAACAGAATCAAACCTCCTATGCATCTAACTTTAAATACAAATAACATTTTAAACTGTGAAAAAAAAAACAATAAACAAACAAAAATTGTGGACAACTGACATGTAAGTCTGGTAAAACAGTGAAGTATCAATTTTACTTGCCATCACGAAGATACGTCACCTAGGAGTGTGCTGGTCTGGTGAAAAAATAAACCTGTGTGACGCACGACGCACGAGTAGATGCATTTATTTTATCAAAAGATAGGGTTATATTTCATTGCATATTTATCTGACACAGCCATTTTGGTGTTTCTACACTAGAGGGCACACAAAATTATTTTTGCCAGTGAGAAATACATGAACTGGTTTTGAATGTTATTTTAGACTGTGATGAAATTAAAAGAACGGTAAATCTCAGAATTGTATTCGTGTACCCTCATTGTCACCTCACGTACCCCCAGGGGTATGCGTTCCCCATTTTAGGAAGCACTGATTTAGAGCACCCTTGGTCAATAAAATTATTTCAAACCTTTTAATGTTGTATATATATATATATATATATATTATATTGGAACTGTAAAAAAAAGTGACTTAAGCGTTCAGACAAGTAAACCATCAGTTATACTTGTATGAAAGACAAGTTACTGGAAAGGTTTAAAGGAATAGTTCACCACTCACTTTTATGCCATCCCGGATGTGAATGACTTTATTCAACAGAACACAAATTAAGATTTGTATAAGAATTTCTAAGCTCTTTTAGTCCATACAGTGCAAGTGAATGGGTGCCCAAATTTTAAAGCTCCAAAAATATACATATTTATACATACATAGGTCAGCATATAAAGCCAAGTGTACACTACACAACTTGCAGTCTGAGCTCTTGCAGTCTGAGCAGTTTTTCATCATGAACACTTCAGGACTGTAATGCATCAACTGCATGACCATTCATCCCAGACTGTGTGTACACCTGGTATTAAGATGAGTTCTGGGTGATCCGATCACAAATGTTCAAGCGAGACATCATTGTTACACCTGGGCATCTCTTTTGACAAGGTGTTTGGATTTCGAGGAGTGTGTCTCTGAATTCATGAGGACATACATCAGTCATTACGTCTGTGCATTACTGCATGATAACAAGAAAAAAGACAAGCAAGTGCTAAAAACCAGAGCAGTTTCTCTTAATTTTCCAAACATGACATTTAGAGCAGAATTCTGAGTTATTTTAGTGCAGTACCTCAGGGTTTCCGTTGTCCGGTAATTAACGGACATTGGCCGGTAAAAAAATTAAATGTCCGACAAAATTAAATCTCTCCGGTCAAATTGTCCGATTAAAATTGCCTAATAATCCCGTCCCCCTAACACAATCTGAATTTGAGAATAAGCCTAAAATGTATAAAGCAAAAATACACCGATCTCTTGCTATGTTATAAAGGAACAGGCTCTATCGTTTGAAAGTTATGAAACAACATCGCATGCTGCATTTCAAATAAAGCGCACGCCTAAAACGGCTGCGATATAGACCTAAACAACGAACGATTGAGTGAGACGTTTAAAATATGGCCAGGCCCAGGCAGACTAGCTTTAAAAGCTTTTTTCAGAGGCCAGACGATGGTGAATCAGGAACATCTCATTATAGATAGATCAGTGCTTCTAATCAGTGCATTCGTGCAGTTTTTTTTCTCTATCATCAAAACTGAATAGCCTATGTTCATCAGTGCATGGTTACAGTCTATATCAAGCAGGGACACGTTTGTGTGCATTTTATTTTGTGATTTCACCGGAATTAATAGAGAATCTCCGCAACGGCGATAGATTTTTTTTTTTTTTTATTGAACACAAGAACAGAACAAAAAAACAGAATATACATCTATAATGGCATTGGTAAGTACAGATAAATAAGTATTAGGCAAGGCACATATCAGTTAAAATAATAAATAAATAAATAAATAAACTTATATAAAATAAAAATACAAATACAGAGGGGTCACTTTATTCCTCTTTTAAGAGCTCAAGGTCTCTTATTATTCCAGCCAATTTCTGGGCCTTTTTACTTTTTACACATTCCAACGCTGGAAAGAAATTACAAATTAAGTCTCTTTTAAATATAGAAAAATAAGGTTTCGTCTTCATACATTTTGACTTGTGAATAAAAAATGTGCCCAGTATCAACATTACATTAATAAGAAAATCATTTCTTTTCTCTTCCGACATCATTCCAAACATGTTCCCTAGCAAAAGTGGGCAGTGATCGAATCTTTGATTCCAACCAGTAGGACATATTTTCCCAAAAAGTATTTGAAAACAGACAAGGAAAAAAAAGATGATCAGTTGTCTCTATGTCAATTTGACAAAAAGTGCAGGCATTTACTTCAAAATTAAATCGTTGTCTTAAAAATTCACTTGACGGGTATACCCCATTGAATATTTTAAAATGAGTTTCCTTAGCTTTAGGAGCCACTGGAAAGCTAATATACAGTGTTCGCAATTTTCTAATAGTTTGTTTATCATAAGATTGCAAAACACAGTTATTATACAGAAGTGTCGGATATACTATAGAACTGAAACAAGAGCGGATAAGTTTGTTGGGAAGCATGCTCTGAGGTCATTACCATTGAAGAGAAGGGATGGAAGTTCACAAGGTCCATCAAATATGTTGACAGAAGTGTTTTGTACAAGATTTATAAAACTTTTTGGAATCGCATTTAAGACACGCTCAAAATGTTTGCATTCACATTGTATATTATATTTAGCACAAAAGTCTTTAAAAGTTAACAATCTCCCATCTTCATCTATCAAGTGAAGAACTGACCAAATACCTTTCTCAAGCCACTCAAGAACACATAGAGACTTATATTTAGAAACAATAAATCTATTGTTCCATATTGGGATTTTATGTGGAGAAAAGTTGTGGTTATATAATAACTTCCAATATAATAAAATCTGTTGGTGAAAGGAAGATAATTTGATTGGCAGTCTGGAAACAGTGTAATCACATCTCAATAGAAAATCAATTCCACCCAATTTTCTAAATATACCTCTGGGAATGCAAAACCAGAAACTATTTTCATTTGTTATAAATTTTTTTAGCCATTTGACCTTTAACATACCATTTATACAATCGAAGTCAAAGGCTTGTAATCCACCAGCAACGGCGATAGATTGAAACGCGCGTCCTAGTGAAGATTGCGCAACTCGCGCAGCGCGTCGTCCATGCAACTGATAGCAGCGGACACGAGCGCTCAGCTTGATTTCAAAAACAACAGATTTTAGCACTAGATCTCTTATTTAATAACGGACTAAATGAATGATCTGCTAGTTAACTGGAGATGTTGTATTTATTTGTATTAGGTACATCCGTGCCTCAATGTTTCAAAAAGTGAATGTGTGTGAAACCACAGTAAAAAACAATTGGCGTTGATTGACGCCAATCGGACGTTCATGTTTTTTTTTTCGTCTATTTGAAAGTTAAGCTAATAATAATATGTTGCATTCTATACGGCCTGATTATGTCATTTTTTAAGTTACATAGACTGCCTCCAGTTTTCCTCAACTTGACTAATTAAGAGGCGATATATTTGACCGGCATATCATCAAAATGTCCGTAAAACGAAACCTCTGTGACCGGCACCATTTTTTTCTAGCGGAAACTCTGCAGTACCTGTAACTGAGCTCCTGTGTGCATGCTGCTCATTTCTGTGTCCCGAAAAACATTAAGAACATTAACAAAATGTATTCTTGATAACACGTCATAAGATATGAAAGAACGGCTCTCGTCCATTTTCGCACTTTACTGGCACCATTTGCAAAGGAAAAAATAATAAAGACTGTGATTAGGGAGATGTGGGTGAGGTTTTATTTTATTTTTTATACCTTGATCTCCTTCCAACAAACACGAAACGCTCCCTCTCATTTTTATGCGTATTTGCCCTAATTTGCAATGGAAAAAATAACAAATAAAAACAGCTGAAAATTATAAAAACAGAAGGTTGTGAGATGTGGATGATTTTTTATTTATTTTATATTCTAATAAATTGTTTTGCCTCCTGCTACCGAAATCTTGCTCTCCTCTTTCAACAAACAAGAAAGACAGAGGGTAGGTAGATGTGGGTGAAGTTTCATGTTATTATCTTCTAATTTTTTTCTGTCTTTAAAATAGCTTGCCCTTCTTTTGTACTCTCTCTATATTTCATAGTCTGTCTTCCGCTCGTTGGGACAGTGTGCACACCTGACAACAAGACGTCTAGATATCAAGCAATTTAAAAAACTGTCGCAGCATCTGGGGCTCATCTTGACCTGTTACAGCAGTGCGCACACAAGACCTTTCATTGTGAGATCTGAGACTTCTCGTCGCAGACCAGTCGCCGACTCGAAACATCAAATACTGTGAGCTTGAGTCATTTAGTGTACATTTATCCAAATGACTCCAATTGACAGTGGTTAAATCAACGTCGTTAGAAGCGATTTTATAGGTGTAGGTGAGAAACAGATCAATATTTTAGTAAATTTTTACTATAAATTCTCATCCCTGCTCAATCTCCACTTTAACTTTCACATTCTTCTTGTGTTTTTGGTGATTGACATTCTTCATGCATTCGCCACCTACTGGGCAGGGAGAAGACTTTCTAGCAAAAATTATGATCTTAAATATTGATCTGTTTCTCACACACCCCTATCATATCACTTCAGAAGACATTGACTTAACCACAGGAAACTTATGGATTACTTTTATGCTGCCTTTGTGCTTTTTTAAATGTCCACATTTTGGCAGCAATACACATGCATTGTATGGACCTACAGAGCTGAAATATTTTTCTAAAAGGGGTTAGGATTAAAATCTTAATTTGTAGAAAGAAAGTCTGTGATGGCATGAGGGTGAGTAAAGGATGAGAGAATTTTCATTTTTGGGTGAACTATTCCTTTCATGTCAAGTGAGGTAATGCGATGTTATACAGTAATGGCACTAGGTGTTAGTGTAATGTTGCTGCTGTATTTCTCACTTGGTCAGTATGTTGAGCAGTTCATTTGTGCCACTCTGTTGTTCTCTCTCCCACTGCTCCAGCAGAGTGCTCAGCTCCGCTTTAGAGTCCACGCTGCCCTCGCCGGCTGACGCCATCAGCCCTGCATGAACATGCGCGCACGCGCACACACACACACACACCCCATGTCAGTCAGATTGGAATCCGAAAGTAAACAGGATTATGATTACTTCACATTGTAATATTAAACACAGTGGTTAATATAGAAGGAAGTACTTCTGAGTTTCTTCTACAGTTAATATTACTGTGGTGAACCAGAAAACAATAACAAAAATGCAATAATTAATAATTTACTTATCAAGTAGTTATGCCTGTCTATATTTAAAGAATATAAGAAAAATTTGCGGCTCTCTAATTTAACCAGACATGCATGAAAATTACAAAAGCCCACCTGCTAACCGATACTGCATGAAAAGAGAGCATAAGTACAGGTACACAATGAATACATTCACATTGCACAAGAATATGTAACCTGTGGAAATGTACACACAAGCCCACCAAACACCTGCTCACAGTATATACTGCATAAACAGAGAGCTCAGTAAATAGATCCATTGTTTATACTTTATAGTATGAAAATGTTGTAGACTATCCACACTATAATATTAATAATATTATTATATGCACACACGCACAAATACACACACACACAAATACAAATACACACACACATACACACACACACACACACACAGTGCTGGAGATAAACTTCTGCAACTTCTGTGTATGTGGGAGTGTGTATATAGATATATATATATATATATATATATATATATATATATATATATATATATATATATATATATGAATGAGAGAGAGAGAGAGAGTCAGAGAGAGAGAGAGAGACACACAAACACATCCAGCACTAGAATTTAAATTGAAACCTTCTAAAATTACATACATGTAAACAATGTGTCTAGTGTTTATTGTCCATGTGCTCGTGAGTGATAAAAAAGTGACATTAAACGCACCTTCAGCGAACACAAACACACAGCACCGCAGAATCGCTAACCGCTCAATATCAGTCTCAGCCGCTGAGACGCGTTACAGAGCGTTATAATCACATTAATAGTATTATTGATGAGCTCCAATCTATCGTGTCCACAGCAATGTGCTTCAACTTTATGATGGCGACAGTTAACGCGTCATGACCCCGCGACGGTGAACACGTCAATTACATCAGACATATGGGGCTCCGCCCCCTTGGATACCGTCGCTCACTCTGACAAGCCTTTGACAAAATTGTTTTGTTCGAGATGCCAAACGCCTCCCTTTGAAAGTAGACGGCTGCAGTCAGGGAAGGAGTGAAATAAGGGCTGTCAATTCGGACAGTTCTCACTTCTCGTAGTGTATGGAGGGAACTCCGTGCCAAAACCTAGCCGTCCTATGGTGGGAACTCCGTGGCAAAACCCAGCCGTCTGACCGACCGACCGTGTCTTGTGCTTTGAGCGTCTTACAATTGTACACAGCGGGTGACGACCTGACGACCCGACGACCACATGTCAACGTCTTGAAATTAGCTTGTTTTTAACTAGGTAAGTATCCAAGCTGTTGTTTATAGACTATAAATGGACAATTAATTTTATATTTTATGCCTAAAACAATACTCAACCATCTTCCTGAATCCTGCTGTACTTCTCTAAATAAGCATTCAGAGAAATGTGTTGTAGGCTATTCTAAGTCATTCTGAGTGATGAACTGATAGCTATAAATAAATAAAGCTACCACCTGTCTATCAAGACTTTCTCTGATAATTTTGAAAGAAACTTGCATACATTCCATGACAGAAGGATCTTTTTATATCATTTTTATATAATCACTTTTTACTAATTTTTCATATTGTTATTTGTCAAATTCCTTAATTTTATGTTGTGTGCTATATTGTCTCTCAAATTAGAGATTACGTGTTTCAATTTCAAGGTCTTCAGTGTTACGATGTTGTGAAGAAGTAATTGTCCATTGACTTTGCATGCTATAGTAACACTTGTTGAATTAGTGCTGGTCAGACTGGGCAATGAGAAAGACACAATTAAGATTACTCAATAAACTCTGCTCATTTTTACCATCACTTCTTCTGTATTCCCCCTGCTGACTCTTGGGCTGGTAGGAAAGAGAGATAACAACAAGCTGTTGACTGGTTTTGGATATCAAAACTATGATATATGGATATCTTCTGACATTCATACATTAATTTCAAGATTTTCAAATTGCAGGTTCTGCCAATTGTACAATGTTCACACTCCATACAAAACACTCAAAATGAATAAATAGTTTATTATTGTTATTTGCACAGACATCAGTATTCATATTGATAATAATACATCTCAAATGGATGCCTATCAATCCATCATTCTTTATATATTCAGTCTCTTTATTAGGGTTGGTATCACCAGGCACCTCACGATACGATACATATCACTATGGAATGATATTCCGGACATTATTCAAAAGGAATTGCAAATTGTATTTGCAATTGCGTTTTCAATTTGTGGACGCATAAAATGTGACATAATCCAAACGCAATTGCAAATCGCGCATTACGGTTTGCATTTTCGTTTAATCGAACGCACAGCGACTGCCAAATTTCAAATGGAAAAGCAAAGTCCGTTTGCAACTGTGTTTCCCATATCTTACGAGTTTTGGCCCTGTCATATTTAAATAGCAATTTCAATTACCATGTCTGCTTTTTCACTTTCTCAGAGTCGCGTATGTAGCCAGCCAAAACTCAAATGGAATACTATTTTTTTAATTTTTTTTTATTGCAATATTAACAAACAGAACAAGACGATACATATAAGAAATCTAAACAATCTTTCAAAACAAAAGAGAAATTATGGTTCAGAATACATTAAGAGAGGAAATGTGAAAGAAATTTAAATATATTCAACAATAGTCTAAAAAGAAAAGAGAGTAAGAGAAGAAAGAAAAAAAAAGAAGAAGAAGAGGGCACAAAAGAAAAAAACATTAAGAGAGAATATTAAACATGGCACTAATTCTGGATGTTTTCATTGCTTTCTTGTTAACAGAAGTTGAAATTGTATTTAAATACATCTTCAATTCTTCTTTGAAAAAGCTAAAGTGGGGTTTACTTTTCATATATTTACATTTATGGATATGAAACTTTCCAATATATAAAAGAAGGTTTATACAAAAACATGCATTAATTAGATTCTTGTCTTTAACATAAAATCCAAAAAGAATGTGTCTATATGATAAAGAAAAGTTACATAAAACCTTTTGGACAATCAGAGCATCAATATTGTTCCAGAAAGACAGAGTAAAAAGACATTCCCAAAACAAATGATCAACAGTTTCAGAGGAGGCTTCACAAAAAGAGCAGGAAGTATCAATATCATTTCTAAATTTCTTTAAAAAGTATTTAACTGGATAAAATCTATGAATAATTTTATAGGATATTTCTTTAACTTTATTAGTTAGAAAGAATTTCTGAGGAAGTGACCAAACTAAATATATTAAATATGACCATTTAATATCATCAAAAAGGTTATTCCAATAAGAAATGGAGGAAGGAATTGAAGTAACAGGGTCCAAAAATAATGACCTAATTTTATAATTGGATTTATGTATTGAAAAACAAATAGAACCAACCACAGTAGATTCAGGGCTAGGGGGAGAAACAGAAGTCACTGTAGCACTATTATTGTTTCTAAACAGCATACAGATTTCCAAAGAGATGGCCTTGAAAACGATATTAAATTCTTTACTAGATACTGGGAATTGGTATCCTGAAACAAAATCGAATAATTAAATAAATTACCTTCACTATCAAATAGCTGGTTTAATATCACCCCATTATTGAACCAGTTTTCAAGAAATAAAGATTTCCTCTTATGAAGAATATTACAGTTGTTCCAAATTAAAAAATTGTGTGGCGAGAAATTATGCTTGTAAATAAGTTTCCAAGCCATAAGCATCTGCTGATGATAATTGGAAAGTTTGACAGGAAGTTTACTAATTGAATAATTGCACATTAAAAGAAAATGTATACCTCCTAATTGAGAAAAAATATATCTTGGGATTATACTCCAAATAGAAGATTGATTGTGAAGGAAACGTTTAAGCCAATTAATTTTTAAGGTATTGTTAAGAGAATCAAAATCAATGAAATTTAAGCCATCTTTATTATAAGAATTCAAAATAACTGATTTTCTAATACTCAAATGGAATACTAATTCCCTTAGTATTTCCATTTCCGATGCCTTACACAGAAACCTGTCAATCAGGGTCAAGGGTGGGATTATGCTATGGGGCGTGTTTGTCTTGGGAAGTGACGTCACTCACAGTCGACGGTCAAGAGGTGATGCCCTGAACAGATGCCGGTTTATCAAATCAAATCAAATCAAATCAAATCACTATATTGTCACACTACCATGTACACAAGTGCAACAGTAGGTGAAATTCTTGTGTGCAGTTCCGAGCAACATAGCAGTCATGACAGTGACGAGACATATACCAATTACAGTAAACAACATACTTACACAAAACAATTTACAAATCAAATGTACACATACTTACACAACACAATAATTATATACAATGTACAGTAAACAATACACACAATATACAATACAATAAGTAGGAGTATATGAAATATATATAAATATATATATATATACATACATACATACATACATACATATATATATGAAGTAGTATATTGAGGAGAATATGTTGACAGTCCAGTGTGAGATTATAGATGAATAAAGTGCAGTGCTAATTATTGATCCTGATAGACTGTGAGTGATGTCACTTCCCAAGACAAACACGCCCCATACCATAATCCCACCCTTGACCCTGATTGACAGGTTTCCGTGTAAGGCATCAATGGAAATACTAAGGGAATTAGTATTCCATTTGAGTTTTGGCTGGCTACATACGCGACGCTGAGAAAGTGAAAAAGCAGACGTGGTAATTGAAATTGCTATTTAAATATGACAGGGCCAAAACTCGTAAGATATGGGAAACACAGTTGCAAACGGACTTTGCTTTTCCATTTGAAATCTGGCAGTCACTGTGCATTCGCTTAAACGAAAATGCAAACCGTAATGCACGATTTGCAATTGCGTTTGGATTATGTCACATTTTATGCGTCCACAATTTGAAAACGCAATTGCAAATACAATTTGCAATTCCTTTTGAATAATGTCCGGAATATCATTCCATATATCACCATACATATATCACAATACCTCATGAGGAATGCCACTCTTATTTAGACAATCTGTTTCATCTTTATAGAACTGTTGGACATGATATAAATACACACAAAAAAATAATAATATTGACAATACAATCTTTACTCCTCTTTCCATGAAATCTAGAGAATCTCCAGATGATTTAATGTGTTATCTTAAAGAGAGCTTTAGAGCCCTTTTTCACAGTTTCTTGGCCAGACAACCTTTCCTTCTCCTGGATCTCTTTCTTCTGAGCCTCCAATTTTTTGTCTGTAAAACATATTCATACATTCCCCCATTGTCTGTTGTATATTTATGTTTACTACATATTTCCATCATTTATGTTAAACTTTTCTATTCTAAGTATATATTTTTATATTCTAAAACAGGTATATAATAAATAGTTTAAAGCATTCCAAACATTGTTAACACTTATCTATTGGGATTACACAAAAAAGCTATTATGGAAGTATCTTGTTTCACCAACAAAGGCTCACTTGTCATAGTTCTCTGTTTCAGTATTATTCTACAAATTAACGTCATTTTCTGGACACTCAAAGGTACTACATTATGATTATTTTAATTAAGGTAAACTACTATGTCAGACTTGTAAGTCATAAATGGTATAATATTAAGATAAATTATAAGAATAAAATATTATGAACTTGTAATATATAGAGAAATGTTATATATGTTAAAAGTACATAACATATAAATACATAATATAAAATACATAACTACAAACCTATAAAAAGTGAATAAATCTAAGCATGATTTCTTATTTCAAGAAATAAAGAGAAATATCAACACTGAATGAATAATAATACAATTACTAAATGACATAATCTTTCACAAATTAACCCCATGAATGCCAAAGTGATAAGGTTTATTGAAAACAACTAAGCTTCCTAATTTAGGCCTAGTCAGCTGAATCCGATTTCTTTTAATAGAAGAGTTTGCGCACAGACAGGCTAAACTTTGTAATTAATTAAGATTGAGAGTTTTTAAAGCATGTGCAATTTTAAAACAATTGCAAAGTAAATTGTACAATAAAATATCCTTAATATTATAAAATATCTTAAGTCCTAAATTATGTTTGTTAATTTTCACGTCGGCGACATACTGACATTGAGCCAAAAAATTAATTAGATATATTTTAAATAAAATAATATGCAACACGTTCCTACAAGTGCTTACGTGTTGCTAACATGTTCCTATGGCATCTGGTTGGAAGTGCGAGTAACCGATTGTATTATATTAAATGTTTTTGCAAAAATAAGAATGAAAATGCCAGGTATGCATAAACATTCAAACGCATATTGTAAAAGTTTATAAACATTATCAATCTCACAGAGATAAATGGGTTTTAAAGGGGTCATGACATGGGTTTTTTTATTGTATTATTATGTTCCCTTAGGTGCAATTATAGTATTAATATATTTTTTTTAAGAAAAACTTTTAAAATCTAGTGATTTATGACCTTTTCCCACCCTGTTTCTCATCCTCTGATTCAAACAGTCTGTTTTGGGGGCGTTTTCCACTTAAGACTTCAGTGTTAACGCCCACTGTTATGATTGGCTAACGTCAGTGCCTATGTATCAATTATTGACGCTCCCAGCCAGAACAATATGCAAGTAAACTAAGTAAAAACACTGTGATTATTCATAATGAATGAAATTGCGCTTTAAAAAGTAGTTTAAAGTTTAAAATAGATTACATACAGTTTGCGTCGTCGTTGTTCCCAGAATAGTCGGCACGGACTTATCTTTGAGCAACAGTTTTCTGGCAAAGCCAGCATCATATTGAGATTTGTTCTCAAAACAGTCATCCTTAAAATGTACAGAACAAACGCTTAAGTTAACACTGCCGTGACTGGGACGTCCGCAAAAAATAAACTGCATCCATTTTTCCCTGACGTCTGGATCTTTCGGCAGCTTATTCAGAGGTTTTGTTTGACCACAGCCAGGAACAGCACATCTGTGTGGCATCGTAATTTTCCTGTGCACAAGTAGTCTCTGTCAGAGCTCGCTGTCCATCGACTGAACACTTGTGAGGCGACGGCGATACTGAAATGAGCGTAGTTGTCTTGGCGCTTAAAGCGTAGTTATCTTGTGCTGGAGGCGGTCATATGCAAACGCTGGTACGTCACTTCTAACCGTCACGTCACTTCTAACCATGAATCCAGAACGAGCTGTATTTTGAGCTTGATTAAATAAATGATTCGTTTAGAATGGGGAGGACGTCTTAAAATATTAAACTTGCAGGACGTTTTAATGATACAAAGACCTCTTATATACCAAAAGATCAAGGCAAATTTGGTTTCTCATGTCATGACCCCTTTAAGGCTTTGCAGTTGCTGGAAAGAGTAAGAAACACGATTTGAAATCCTTAAAAAAAAATAGCAAAAGAGTTCACAACACATTGAAATGTACATTTGTGTGTGAAAAACTTAGCTAAAAAATAAATGTATAAAAAAAAAACGTATCTTTTAAACCTACATCAAAATTATGACAAATAAGATATCTTTGTTTGATACAGAAAAACTCTCTAACAGACATACCCATTTAAAGATACAAAAGTCTTTCCAAAACGTTGCTGTATATGTGCACTCCCAGAAAAGATGAAAGACAGACAGACACCTCTTCACCAACACAGGGAGTACATTTCCGGATTTTTTTTTTAAACCTTAACATATGGAAGCAAATCTGTCTAACCAGATTTTGAAATTAAAAAGCCATTGAATTTCTACCACTGAATTTTTCAGCATTGAAACTATGTATATGATTTTTTTGCCTTTGAATTCAACATTTCAATAACTCTTTTTCACTTTTATTTTTCAATGTTCACAAATTCAGAATCAAACATTCAAATTTAAAAATTCAAATCATTTATATTCGAGTTCTTTAAATTCAGATGCCAAAATTCGGTGTTAAAATTTTCAGATTAAACATCCGGGACACCAAGTATAAGCAATCGATTCTGGATTAAATCGAACCATGTGACAGGAGGATGCCGATGCTTGAAATGACAGGCAAACGATGGTGCTACGGTGAGTGTATTAACCGTTTTATTTGCCTTTTGTAAGATTCGGAAACCGGTAATACCTGACACGTTGCACATTAACAGAATTTATTGGACAATATCTACGCGGAACTTTGAATGAGGCGACGTTCGTTAACATTTTGTTAGCGTAGATATGCAGGGACGGCCAATAATGTAACTGTAACCAAACCCTTAGTATTATGCTTATTAAAGTTTAGTAACGAGTAGCCGTTTAAAACTTTGCTACTGGTTTATAATATCCTTATTTTTTTCTGTGCTGTATTTGTGATGACAGGTTAGTCATCTTACTTTCTAGTCGCTTACTGTACTTACTAACATCGTCTGAAAGACAACGGGGTAATGCATATGGAGGACTAAACATGCATAAATAATAAATGAATAAATGTAATAATACAAAAATAAATAAAGGAATAAATGTCTTGATAAAACAAATATAATTAGTTTTAATTACATTTATTCCAGAATTTATTATTGTATGACTTTATTTCTTTATTATTTTCTATATTTATTTTTAACTTTATTTTTATTCTTTTTAGCTTTTAATTATTTATTCATTTATTTTGCATATTTTTTTATTTATGTGTTAATTTATTTTTTATATTTATTTATTCCCACATATATTTATTTCCATATTTATATATTCCCATATATATTTATTTATTTATACATGTATTTATTTTTACTTTTCTGTGTGCAACATGTAAATGAGGGAGGCGGTGCTTGCGGAGCTCCAGTGCATCATTGGTCGAGAGCTCAATAGTATTATCGGAAGCAGATTGATGTCCCACCTCAGAACGCTCTGACTCGCACAGATTTAGAATATGCAGGGAAACGTTTTGCAGAGAGTTTATCAATCCAGGATGTGCTTCTACATTCATACCGGCATACAGCTCTCCTAAAACATCAATAAGCACCTCTACTCTAAATTAAACAGTTATTTGATGCGTGATTATTCACTTCATTCGCATGTCGCGCAACTCTCTAGATATATGTGAAGAGTCAGCAATAGATTTATATACATGCATAAACGATCAGGGAAATGAAGCATTGTATCTTTTACAATGAACAATCATAACAACAGAAAACAATATTATGGATTTGCAGACATCAAAATATGAAGTTATATACACAGAAACAAAAGAAAAGGACAAATCATATCATTTATGAAACTTGCTCATTTAGTGGTTTTGTTGAAGAAACAGCTCTCCATTTATTTTGTTATTGTAGTATAACCAATACATCTTGGATTGACTTAAGCTCTTGTGTTTTTAGCCCCACAAATAGCTATAGTTTACACGCGATATGGCTATGACCTAACGTCACATCAAAACAAGTCAAGAGTAATCGAGCACACCCTTCAATCTACAATAAGCCAATGGTAAACAGGACCCGCCCACATAATTATCATACAAGAGACAGAAATGTAAGAATAAATACAAAAATAAATACATGTGGGAATATTTAAATATAGAAATAAATACATGTGGGAATAAATGTAAAAATAAATGAATGCATAAATAAATAATAAAAAACAAAAACAAATGAAAGAATATTTTTTTAATAAATTTTTTTGAATAAAAATAAAAAGAGAAAATAATAAATAAAAAGATCAAATAATAAGTAAAGGGAAAAAAAATCATACAAAAATAAATTCAGGAATAACTTTAATTAAAAACGAATTATATTTGTTTTATCAAGACATTGATCCTTTATTTATTTTCTTATTATTACATTTAAATATTTATGTATTTATTTATTATTTTTGCATGTTTAGTCCTCCATAAATGCAAGTGGTGATGTCTCAAATCAAGATATGGGGTAAAATATACAACTTCAATTCATGTACATATGGCTTATTTTTATTATAAATTCTAGACATGTTGATTAAATATTCTTTGATACAATTCCACAGAGACAGGGAGGTCACAGCAAATTATCATTATTATTATACATTTTATTTATAGGCGCCTTACATGACACTCAAGGACACCTTACAACAAAACAATAACATTAAACAACAATTAATTATTATTTCAGCCTGAATAGACATAATATAAACTCAGTCGCATAAAAGCCTGCCTAAAAAGATGAGCCTTAAGGCGAGATTTAAAAACCAGAAGATTTTCATCGTTTCGCACATCCTGTGACAATGAGTTCCATAAATAAGGAGCTGCATGTCTAAAGGCTCGAGACCCCATAGATGTTGTGCGAACTCGAGGGAGAACAAGAGTGAGTGCAGAAGACCTTAAAGTGCGAGGAAGAGTGTGGATTTGAAGAAGGTGAAATAAGTATGAAGGGGCAAGATTTTTAAGTGCCTTATATATAAGGAGAAGAATTTTAAAGTCAGTGCAATATTTAAATGGGATCCAATGCAAGTATTGTAATATGGGAGTAATGTGTTCAGTTATAGGAGTTCTGCAAATAATTAGTGCAAATGGAAATGACCAGGTAAAGACTTAAAGTACAAGTTAGCTATTTTAAATATAAGCCATATGTATACATATTTTTGGCATACTGTTGATTTGTACAGGCAAAATTCCACCTGTAACTTTAAGTAATGATACACATAGTGTTGTGTTGCATGCTATTACTACCAACCAATATTGCAGACATTAAAATCTAAGTTAGTGAACTGTGGAATAAAGCATGTGATGTTTTGTGACAATCAATAAAATAAAGACCTGTTTAAATTTAGGCTAATGTGACATTTATTTATGAAAAGAAAAAAAATATAATGGTTTTTGAAGTGCTACTTTTTCTATTTTCATCTATGTCATGCAAAGCAATGTTCAAATATGCCTGTCATAACATTGTCGTATTTTAATGTAATTAGAAAAAACAGATAATGGGATAGTAGTGATAGTTCATGTTTTAACACGCTTATTTTCTGTAGGTCCTTTCCAGGTATTTTTACCAATGGCAGAGGAAAGTGGCGCTTTCCTGCAGCATATCTTGTTCCTGCCAAGAGACTTAAACTACTTGAAGTGGTTTTCTATTTGTTGCAAAAGCAGTGTGAAAAAACTCCAAATGAGCAGGAGCAAATAGTCCATATGCAGGCAGTGTTGGGCCATAGAACTGCTTATCTAGATGAGAGCACAACTTATGAAGAGGTAATAACATGCAATTAGTTATTTAGGATAGCTTAACAAAAAACGAGAATCCATATATTGTATTTTGATATGCTGTGAAGTTCATAAAAAACAATCTCTTTAATTAATTTTGGGAACACATGTCCAATAGGTTTGTTGTAGAACCAAATATACAGTCATGTTTGTGAAGTTAAATGGACAAAACTCATGGTTGAGGTTAATTATGAATTAAGATGAATGACATTTTGAGGATACCTTTATATCCAAAGTACCTCACAGAAACATAAGTCCATAGATTGGGGAATGAGTGAATCAAACCTCTATTCTTTTAAGTGCTGGTAACTTGCTATACTAACACAGCACCTCAATTTGTATTCATATAATTATTATTTTTTTCTTGCCATGGATTTAGTTTTTGACATTTGGTTTAACCTAGCTATCTTGTTTTAAAAAAATTATCTTAAATACATGCCAAATAAGATTTTTTTCCCCCAAGAACTTGCTAGTTTGTCATATATTTTGTGCATATACTTTTTGCTGACAGATATGTGATGCCCTCAAAGTGTTAATTCCAAAACTGGGGACAGTTACTGGTGGGTCTTCAGGTAGGTCAACACAATTTTGCTCATTCATAAAAAGCAGATAACTGCACATCATGCAACACACACTGATACTTTATTCCAACAGATGGTACTCAAATAAAACTTTAAAAGGTTCACTTCAAAATCATACCTGTACATTTATTATTAAGCCAATCTATGTTGAATTTAAGACAGTTTTGTGAACATTAGCCATGTCTAACTGCAAATCAGCAGCTGCAAACTAAATTGTTTAATTATAATAGTTGTATATTTGTAAAAGTCAGGTAAAAAAAACTTGACTTATTGTTTTGACTTCAAGACTCATTTAGGTGACCTCTTTATTCTGAACTGTAGTCAGACAAGAAGTATAGTTGTTTTGACTTAACTAGATATAATGTATACCTAATAAAGTGTTACATTTGCAATCTAATTTTCCTCTGCGATGTTTTCAACAGGCGGATGGGGTAGCCGAAACTCTCTCTTGTGGCTTCTGATGATACCGGCTATACAGGCAGGATCTTGAAGGCTGCAAGCCGTCGGGGTAAAAATCTATTCCTAGCCCCAATTCAAGAAGAACTCCACACAAATCCCCTACAACTAACTGATGAAGCATTCAGTAGCATGCCAAAAGCCACATGTCAGAAGTGTGGAGTAGCAGTTCCCCTGCAGCTCCTGACAGAACACGTCAAATCTTGTGGTGTCATTGATGTTTTCAGTGACGATAACCTGGATAGCGGTGAGCTTGAAGAGAGAAAATGTAAGAATTCTTTGTTTAAGCTTTTGTTAGCATACAATATAGTATTAAACACCAGAATAAATTCAGAAACAGTTTGTTTGAAAATAACACTTTTTCTTGTTTGTAACTTCAATTTCTCAACTGCAGTTATGCAGCGGTGTGCTGTCTGCACATAAATGTTTCCCACTGGAAAGGTATCCATTTACTTTTTATTGCTGATGTTTTTTCTCTCATTAGCAATTGTCCTACTCTTTGTTTTGCACACACAGTCCAAGTGTAACACAAACATTTTTTTATGTGGGTGATGCAGGAAATGAGGTGAAGCATGAAAGTACGGTCAATGAAGAGGTGCAAGCAGCAATGCCTGGACCATCCAGAACTTGTGTAACAGTTACAGATGGTAGGTGCTGCTCAGGGTTAGAAGTGGTGTAGGAAAGTTAAGGAAGGTTATAGTGCAGTAAAAATTGGCATGTCGCAAAGTATGGTCAGTTCTTGATGTAAGCCATGAATTGTTTACCTTAAAAAGTTACCTTGGTATGTATATTAGTCATTTAATATTACAACAATTGAAATTATACTTTTCAATCTCAGAACAATCTTCAAAGCTCAGTGTTATGGAGTGCCAGAGTGGTTGTCCCATTGACTCATGTTATATATATATTAGTTAATGAATAAGTTGCTAATGTTACTTTGTTTATGTCCAAGTAAAGCTTGATAGCTTTAACTTATGATTTGAATCTACAGTACATTTTAGAGTTGTTTTTTTTGCTACAGTCAAGCATAAATAATGAAACAACCATGTTTTAATTTATTTCTTAATAGGCTGGTTAACTCAGTGACCCTACCAAGGCCATATCTCAGTGTGTAAATAATTTTCACCATATTCATGAAATGGAGAGTCCCTTACTTCTCAGCATGGACATCAGAAGTCATCCTGCTGAACAGGACATGGCCCTTTTCTCCTTTTACAAGTGACCTAATGTGGAATTGCAGACTTGAAGGTAGCTCCAATTACACGTTGCAGTTGTCAAAACATTATTCAAGTATTTCCTTCATCTTTATTCTGTCGAACCTTACCTTGTTTTACAGGAGATGCTACTATTGGAGAGGGTGTAACTTGCTTCTTTTTTGTCAACATGCATGAAAAAGCTGAAGTCTGGGTTTTTCATAAATTTTGGCATGTTATGTGTATGGCATCCTTGCAAATGCTAGGTTTATTTTAGGCTGCATAATAATTAATTTTTACAAGTTTATCGTAACTTAGTTGGTTTGCTTTACCCTGAAAGTTCAAAGGATTCTACTAAATGTATAATGCCAATATTGATGAGAACTGGGGTCTCCAGTACATCACAGTGCTAACACTTACAGTCTGATAACCATTCACACTCACATTAAGTATAAAAGGCTAAAAATAAGAGTTAGCAATATTAACCTGCATGTCTTTGTACTGTAGTATTACTTTTTGTTGCTATTTAACGTTTTTAATATTTTGCGATTTTGACAAAGTTATCATTCAGATGGTCTTAACACATGTCCTCACTTGTTTGAAAATAACACTGTTGTTCTTGCTTGTTACAATTTCTCAATAGCAGTTAAGCAGCAATGTCCTGTTACCCACTGGCTTCATTGAGGTAGACTCTTATTCATGTGGGGAAAGGTATCCATTGACTTTTTATTGTTGTTGTTTTTGTCTGTCATCAGCAATTGTCTTAGTCACTGTTGAGTTTAAAAGTTAAGTCATTCTGATTCTCAGATCAGTTCTTTCACAAAAAATGCTCACAAAATTGAACAGCAGCAAATGTCACAGCCAAAGAACTGGGATGCAGCTGTTGGGTTAACTGCATCTCTTAAAGCTGTCATTTGTCCATCAGTAAGTGGGCATTATGTGTCTGGGACAATGATGCTGGAGTTGTCATCACAAGGAAGTTTTCCCACTCAATACAAGGAATGTCCATACCCTACAAAGAGAAAAATCTTTGAATTGTATGCAATATTAATTATTTGGTTAGATAAACAGTAGGCACACTTTCAAATACTATGTGATCTTGGCTTCTAATTTAATTGCTTAAACACAACAACTACACTATTCATTAAAATCACATTATATTTGCATGTACCTGTGTGTTATCTGGTCCAGGAATTGGGTGATGTGTACGACCCAGCACCCACAGCTGGTTAGGGGTCATGTGGCTTTCTGTTCTTATCGGATGATTGTCCCAACCACTGCGAAAAGTATCTAGGTCACCCTGCAGGTGTGCCAGGAACACATAGTGGCAACAGAAGTGTGCAAAATTGGTAATGCTGAGGAAGCCCTCTTCTTCAAGGTAGTGGAGAACATCAGAGTAGATGCTTGTTACAGCTACACACAGGTCTCTCCACAGCCGATCAATCCTGGACAATTATTCAGTAATATTAAACTTAATATAAAAAAAATTACTTCCACTCACATCCCCAAATAAACAATTAATAGGCAACATCATTAATGTTATCTTTTAAGAAAAAGTTTTATTTTACAAAAAAATATTTATTTAAAAAATTTATCCATCTGATTTAATGGTTAAAAACGTGCCTTTGAATTTACATGCCTTTGAAAGTATGTCATAACAGACTTTCAAAATGTGACATACAGCAAATAATAGTTCTTCTGCTAGCAGTTGTATGCTAACAGTGAGGTGGCAGCTTTGATCAAGCATTATCTATTCTGTTGAACAAACCGTTGGTTGTGAACACTCAGATGTAAATTAAATATCCAGATGTAAAGCTGCTCCTTCCAGTGCCACAGACTGTAAACATGAGGCGTGCAACATCCACGTTTTCCACCCCCTGATCACCACGTACCCTAAAACCGACAAACAACACTTTCAAAGACCATATATATATATATATATATATATATATATATATATATATATATATGAAATGTTGGTAAAATTATATTGGTTGGGTATGAAAACAGTGCAACGAGAGTGGTATAAGCATCTGAGAGTACAATTATGAAAACAAAAATTATTGTAAAATGTGCTTTTAATCTAATTTGTGTGGGGTGGTGTTGGGCACTGTGTTGTACTGTACAAATGTATAGATTAACAAAATATACATTTACCTGAGAGGAAAACCAAACTTTTCAACAGATTCTTGGAAGAAAGACAGGGTGGTTGATGCCAGGTCAACCAGGAGGCTGCACCAAGATACTTTATCTGCAGGACAATTACATAACTATGAGACACAAGTATTTAAATATTATGTACATTATGTTAAATATGGTTAAATATGTACATTTAGTCCTGGCAACTGTGCTTACTTTACGGGGAAAACCATCAATGCCGCCAAAGATAATGTTGTTGCTGAAAGGAAAAAGCTGAATTTGTATATAACATTCAAGGGGGAAAAAAAAGCGTTTTAACACACAGTTACTGAATGTAATGGACAGGGTGTGAGCCTTTTTAAGAGGTTAGCTGTGATGGCGCATGTACAGTAACATGAAAGAAGCACTATAAAAACATTATTCGGCATACTGTGCTACTATACAAACATACTCTAAATTCATTTGCACTCAAAAACATGACAAAAAAAAAAAAAAGTTGCCAGATTCCTTTATAGTTTGTACCTATGTGCATCAAAGACTGGGGGCCTGGAACTGAGTAGATCCGTCAAGAAATACATCCTAATTGGACCATATGGGATATGCCATCAGTGGTGTCAACATGGTGCATGGAAGCTCTGACACGGTTATACTGCACCCTCAGTCCTCTGGCTTGTAGAAGTGCATTCATCATTCGATATGCAGAGTTAGGCTGCTTGGATTTAATCTCTCTCACACACTGGTCTAACTCTTCATCTATCATGGTGCTGTATAGTGCCTTTACTGAGCGATCACACTCAGCCATGCGTCGGTACACTGTGCTTCTGGATATCCCCAAAAGGTTAGCTATACATGGGACAGACAGATTATGTTCCAGAAGGTTGCAAAGGTAGTCCAGGTATGACCACTCATTGTCACACAGCTGGTCTTTGCTCAAACTGCACAACTGCAATGTGTTCCTTTTGTCTTTTTCCAAGTTGATAAGACTGTGTAGCCGTGTCAGTGCATCCAATAAAGCTGGACAAACAGTTACTTGACTGGATACATTTACACAAGTTCTTGTGTGCAAGTGAACTCTAATAAATCCAGAGGCATGCGGCCCAGAATATTTTCAAGCGAGAGCGAAGTCTTTTGAAAAGATGCAGTAGTTCCTATGACCCTTGTGAAAAAGAAGTGTGCTTAATTGTATTGAAAGTGAACTATTTATGTACTTAAAATAGTAAAAGTATAATTTTTAAAAAGTGTACTTACATATAATATAATTAAAATTAAAGGCCACTTAATTATACTTAATTACAATACACTTTAATGACAATATTTCGTAACACACTTAATTGTTCTTTTAAAAACATAATTTTATAATAATGTTGAATTTAGTTTTACTTCAAGAAAGTACACTTTCATGACAATATTTTTAAACATACTTAAGTGCACTTATTAGAAATGTACTTCATTAAATGGTTACTTAAGTTTCACTTAAAGAAAGTACACTTTCATGACAATATTTTTAAATATACTTAAGTTTACTTTTTGAAAATTAACTTCATAATAATGTATAATTAAATTTTACTTAAAGAAATACATTTCCATGACAATGTTTTTAAACATACTTAAGTGCACTTATTAGAAATGCACTTCAAAAACGTGTACTTAAGTTCTACTTAAAGAAAGTACACTTCCATTACAATATTTCTAAACAGACTTATATGCAAAAATGCACTTCATAATAATGTCTACTTTGGTTATAAACTATTTTAAATCATTATGTTTTTGTAGTACTTCACTAAGTACACATATATTGACATATTGATTAATATACTAATTTAATACACATGTAAAAAAAGTGATTATAATGACAACCTCTGTGAGTCTGTGGACTAGAATTACATTCAATAAATTTAAATGTTTTTACTTTGAATAAGTATTCACTATTGCCTATAGAAAGTGAAAGTAAAAACCAAAGTTTGTGGGGAATAATAGCCATTTTCCATAGTTTTGAGGCATAAGCAATTAGGAAACAACACTACCCAGAAACAAAAATTGAGTTACATAGTGTAACTTAAATATACTTGCTTACAGAATACTCTAGTACAGGTTGGTTAAAATTGTATTGTATTGAGACAGAAACTTTGATATAATAAATAAGTTAAGGTATTAAACTTTGAATATGCTTAATTTGAATTATTGTTGAGAATATCATCTCTAGCTCCTGCCATACAAAATCATCTACAAGAGTGTCAGTACAGTGTTTTTTTACATGGAGTTTCATTTATGAGAGTGGAGTATGCTACAGTATAAGTAGTAATAGTAATGTGCTGTATATCTGTAAACAAAATAATTTCTAAATCATAAAGCACTGTGAGTGTGTAGATTATTTTAATGATCTCAGTACTTACATGTGCTATAATACACACTTATTCATTTATTGGTTACATTGAGTATATACAGCACAGTTTTACAAAGGATTGTTATAACATTTCTATTCAGTCAAAGAAACCATTTATCTTCAAGCTTAACGTCAACTCTTCATTTTCAAGAAAATCATGTTTCTATGGTATTCTCACCCAATTCATCTATACTGTACAGACCCTTCAGTCCCTTTCTACATTATTTGGGAGAGGTATGACAAATGTGCTGTCCTGTAATTTTACCATTACACATTTTCTTTTAAATGAGTCAGTGTTCACAGCATACACATAACTGTTTTCAGACACCTCATACACAAACTTAGAAGAGATATTCAATTGAATATCCCTACACAATGCTCTTCTTGACTTTTCAAGATTCTGCACGACTACACAGAATTTTTCTCCAACATCAATGTCTGAAGCACTGGTGACAGTTTCATAAGAAACTAAGCTCAAGACTTTACACAATGTGCCATCTTTTAATTCTGCAATAGAATTATTTCTTTTCTTTAATCTGGTGTTATCTTCTGCATGATACAGTGTCTCACCGATTAGGAAACGAGTGTAGGATGTACAGTTACACACTATACCGCCATTCAATTCTTCGATGGCAAAGACGTGTGATGCACTTACAGTGCCAGAATGAGGACCAAACACAGTGACATTTCCAGTCAGATTTTTGGCTTTACTACTCATGGAATTACTATTTTGAAGTTGGGAGAAGAGGTCTTTTACTATATCGTCTGTGTTGACTAAACATTTTTCCACCCTTTTTCGCAGACTCTTCCACTTAAGGAATGTCTTCACAATTTGCACAGGGACATGAGTAGTCCCATTGAAGTACTTTAATAAAGTACCATTGAAAGATTCAAATGAAAAAGTTGATGTTGCCCACAAAGGACCCCAGTTCTTAACACTGTCTGCAAGGTGTGTCAACAGGTGTACATTGAATGACACATTCTTAATACCATACAGCACCTCAAACTGAATCACAAACTTCTTCAGTGCTATTTCCGCTACACTGACTTCACAGCGTTTGAACTGCTGTTGAAGGAGTATATGCAAAGCAAAAACTAAAAGAAACAGTGGTTCCAATACTTCTTCTTTAGAACACCATTTAGAATTAGCAAAGAATAGAAAAGAAGAAATGACCTCCATTCTGAGGCTTTCCAGTATTTCCTGTCTTGTTTTGACCTGGGCGTTCTTGTTATCTCTACTGGAGGTTTTATAGCCAGCAGTTTTTGGTCAATTATGTCAGCTTTCGTGCCTATGTACCACTCTTCGTTTTGATTGTTGGAGTCAAGCCACAGAGTTGTCAGTTGTCGAGTGACACCAAGACAAACACTGTGCTGATATTCTGGAACAAAACCATTAATTATCTGAAACTTTTGTAATCTCATCAATTCCGTTGGGCCTTTTACACCCTTGACAGGCAGTTGTACTGTAGCTGCCATAGCATGGTCATAATGTTCTGTTTCAGATCGGAGAAGAGGCTCTGGTCTTCTATATGGATAAGGACCTCCACCTATGTGATAGCAGAAATCACACCCATATTGTCCATTGAATTGTTTCGTGTTTCTTAGGAGTGGGCGGGTAACTGAGTCAGAGCTACATATTAGTGCATACACCTTGGAAATAATATGTTAACATATTAAACATTCACATGTGCAGTATGCTGCCTTAAATACAAGCAAACTACTAAAATTAAGTTCATTGTCGACAATGCTGTGAACAAGAAATATAAACACAGCCAAAAAAGAAAATTAAATTTTTTCTAATATAATAAAGTAATAAAGGCCATCTGAAGTTAAGCAATGCGTTTGTGTAAGACAAATATTCATATTTAATCAGATTTAATCACTTTCTCACGACGGAAGCTAGTTATTTTATTCTATAAAGTTTTAAATATTAATATTTTTCTTATACAAACTCCTCGCTTTGCTTCAGAAGGCCTTTATTAAACCCCAGAGCAGTTTCGAAAACACTTTTATCATGGATGGATGATATTTGATATACACTCAAAAAAATGAAAATTGGTAGTTGTTGGTCCAAAGAATATAATTATGTTTAAATTAAATAATGCTCTTACGTTTGTGCATTAAAATTAAAACAGTTGTGTTGAATAAATTAGGAAAAGTGATATTTCCCATTTACACAGCTCAACTTGTGATTGAAATGCAGTTGTGTTGCTTCTGCAGTACCGCACTTTGGTCAACAGGTGGAGCTATATCTGCACATGCGCAGATGGAAAGCACATCCAACGATCAACTTTGATCCTTCAGCTCACTCGAAGTCCCTCATCGCCATTTTGTGCAGTCAAATGCAACATTTCACAATCAACGTTTTGTCTTTGTGGACACAGAGGTGAGGTATTTTACTTTTTATGCATTTATATAGGCTAGAGGCTGTCAGTAGATGGTTTATCGCGGATATCGTGTTTTGTATGGTATTTTAATGAAGTTGCCGCATTCCTCTTGTGGTTTTTTTGTTAGTTAGGCCTATAATGTTACATTCGTGTGTTTCGATCTTATGTAATATATATACTTGTTGAATATTGATGTGAATTTCCCCACACAAAGACACAAATTACTTATTAAATTGCTAGTTAATAAGATTTTCTCCATTTATGTGTTAACGGATTGTTGTGTGTAATGTTACTGTATAAAGCAAAGCACTTTTTCACAGTTTAGTTGTTATCAGTTTTAATAACTGTCTCAAATAATGGTGTTGAGCATTTTTATTTAATGTCAAATGTTAACCCTCAAACTTTGGAAGACCGAAATAACAGCTATAAACACATTTGACACATGAATAAGATGGCATTGATGTTAGCTAAGTAATGTAAGCTTGGTGGTTAGGCCTTATCTAAAGTGTAAACTATTTATCATGGATATATACAGATTTTTACTGTATAGCATACCACTTATTAATAATTTATAAACCTATTAACTAATAATTTATAAATGACTTATATCTGAATTAACAAAACAATAAAACATTTTAGCATATCACTTATTAGTCATTTATGAATGTATAGTCATGTTTTGTAAATGATTAGATCTTCAGTAACTAATAACCTTATAAGTGACTTATAACTAATTTAACAAAACATTCATAAAATGTTAGCACATCACTTATGAATATAGACATGTTTTATAAATTATTAGTTTATCATTAACTAATAACGTATAATTCACTTATAACTGAACGTTATTATAAAGTGTTACAGTGTTGTTTATATTATTATTATTAATCTTTGGTGACTTACATCTTCTTTTTTTCTCACAGAGTTTTGGAGTTCTAGAGTCCTACATGTGGCTGTGCAGAGATTGTGGCTCATCTCACATATCAAGATCAAAGCTTTTAAAACACTTCAGGTTGGTACATGGACACTATGGCCGCAGACAAGCATATCCATGCGCATATTCTTACTGTCCATGCACTTTTAAAACCTGGAATGCACTGCGGTCCCACTTATGCAGATCACATGGTAGTGAGCAGCAACCTCAAAAGCAAAATTCTAGAGAAAGAACATCATAAAATAATTTACTGAAGGAATGTCAGTAACATCACAAACATAACAAAGATAAATTGTCATGTTTGTGATGTTACTGACATTCCTTCAGTAAATGATTACTTTCTCCACATAAATAAGCATTTGCGCAGTCATGAGACAGTACGTTGTATGTTTAAGGACTGCTCATTAAATCAAATGTGTATAGCACATTCAATTCACATAAGAGGCAAAAACATTTTCAGTTTATCAGCAGCCAACATGATTTGTCCTTCCAAAATTGTATTAGGTATTGTTATGATCCCTTGTTGTCTGTCCCGTGTTTTCTGTTTCTACCGTCTCTGTTCACATTCCATGTCACGTTTTCCTTGTTGTCCGCCCCGTGTTTCACTGTCTTCGTGTTAAAACTACATTTCCCATGATCCCCAGCACTCATCACTGCCAGCCGTGTGTCATTGTGCTCACCTGATTGTAGTTTGTCATCATCTTGTATCCAGTGTATACCCTGTTTGTTCTCCATTCCCTTGTCTATCGTTGATGTTTGTGGACGCCTGTCTTCGTGCTCTTCCTCGTGTTCATCCTGCCGGTTCTGCCTTTCATGTTTTCCGTGTTTGCGTTTTGTTTCCCCATCGCGGGTATTTCCTTTGTTTGTGTTTTGTCTGTTAGTTTTCACCGTTGTTAAATAAAGTCACTGCATTTGGATCCAACTCCTTGTCTGCCTCCTCCTGCATCGTAACAGAACGATAGACCAGCTATGGATCTAGCAGCGGTTTTCCTTGAACTGGCCCAGGCAAATCTTCCCCTCCGCGAGTACTCACGACTCTTCTCCACGGTTGCCATCCACACCGGGTTCGACAACAACGCCCTGAGGACCATCTACTGGGTCGGGTTACCGTCATCCCGGCGGAGAGAGGCGCCGAAACCCGGAGACCACCCGTGGAGGGAGTACGTGAGTCTCGTGCTGAGGAAACTCGCGCCCGAGGAACCACCCCTCGTGATTCCGGCTGTCGAACCTGAGCCCCTACCTACCCGGACCAACGTGCCAGCGCTGCCAACTTCGTCCGCCCGAAGGAGGAAGAGAAGGAGGGCTTCCGCCTCCCAACCCACGCCTTCCACGGTCAGCGAGCCAGAGCCCACGCCTGCCACGGTCAGCGAGCCAGGGCCCACGCCTGCCACGGTCAGCGAGCCAGAGCCCACGCCTGCCACGGTCAGCGAGCCAGGGCCCACGCCTGCCACGGTCAGCGAGCCAGGGCCCACGCCTGCCACGGTCAGCGAGCCAGAGCCCACGCCTGACACGGTCAGCGGGCCAGCGCCTGTAGCCTCTACCGTCCCAGAGCCAGCGCCTGTAGCCTCTACCGTCCCAGAGCCAGCGCCTGTGGCTTCTACCGTCTAAGACCCAACACTTCCCGAGCTTTCCAGAGCTCCGTCTTCCGAGCCTCCCGAGCTTTCCAGAGCTCCGCCTCTCGAGCTGTCTAGAGCTCCGCCTCCCGAGCTTTCCAGAGCTCCGCCTCCCGAGCTTTCCAGAGCTCCGCCTTCCGAGCCTCCCGAGCTTTCCAGAGCTCCGCCTCCCGAGCTTCCAGAGCTCCGCCTCCCGAGCTTTCCAGAGCTCCGCCTCCCGAGCTTTCCAGAGCTCTGCCTTCAGAGCCTCTCGAGCCTTCCTGGGCTCCGCCTCTCAAGTCTCTCGAGTCTTCCAGGGCTCCGCCCCTCAAGTCACTCGAGTCTTCCAGGGCTCCGCCCCAAGCCTCTCGAGCCTTCCAGGGCTCCGCCCCTCAAGCCTCTCGAGCCTTCCAGGGCTCCGCCTCAAGCCTCTCGAGCCTTCCAGGGCTCCGCCCCTCAAGCCTCTCGAGCCTTCCAGGGCTCCGCCTCAAGCCTCTCGAGCCTTCTAGGGCTCCGCCCCTCAAACCTCTCGAGTCTTCCTGGGCTCCGCCTCTCGAGCTTCCCGAGCCTCCCAGGACCCCGCCTCTCAAGTTTCTCGAGCCTTTCAGAGCTCCGCCTCTCGAACCTCTCGAGCCACTCAGGGCTCCTCCTCTCGAGTCTTCCAGGGCTCCGCCTCCAGAGCCTCCTACGGCTCTGCTCCCAGAGACTCCAGAACTTTCTAGGGCTCCGCCCCTCAAGCTTCCTGAGCCTTCCAGGGCTCTGCCCCTCAAGTCACTCGAGCCTCCTACTGCTCCGCCTCCCGAGCCTCCTGCGGCTCCGCCCCTAAAGGCCCCTACGGCGCCACCTTCCTCGGCTCCGCCTCCTGAGCCTTCCTCGGCTCCACCTCCTGAGCCTCCCTCGGCTCCACCTCCAGAGCCTTCCAAGCCTCCACCTCTAGAGCCTCCTACGGCGCCACCTCCAGCGGCTCCGCCCTCGGAGCCTCCCGGGCCTCCTACGGCTCCCCCTCCCGGGCCTCCTGCGGCTCCCCTTCCCGGGCCTCCTGCGGCTCCGCCTCTCGAGCCACCCAAGCCTTCGACGGCTCTGCCCTCAGAGCCTCCCGAGCCTCCTACGGCTCTGCCTCCCGGGCCTCCTGCGGCTCCGCCTCTGGAGCCACCCAGGCCTTCGACGGCTCTGCCCTCAGAGCCTCCCGAGCCTCCTACGGCTTCGCTTCTGGAGCCTCCTACGGCGCCGCCTCCCGAGCCTCCTACGGCTCCGCCTCCAGAGACTCCAGAGCCTTCTAGGGATCTGCCTCCAGAGCCTCCTACGGCTCTGCCTCCAGAGCCTCCTACGGCTCTTCTCCCCGAGCCTCCCAGAGCTTCGCTTCTGGAGCCTCCTGCGGTGCCACCGCCCTCGGCTCCATCTCCTGAGCCTCCTACGGCTTCGCCTCCTGAGCCTCCAGAGCCTCCCTCAGCTCCGCCTCCTGAGCTTCCAGAGCCTCCCTCAGCTTTGCCTCCTGACCTCCCAGAGCCTCCCTCAGCTCTGCCCCCTGCTCCTCCAGAGCTTTCCATGGGTCCGCCTCTCTTGGCTCCGCCTCCTGGGCCTCCAGAACCTCCCACAGCTTCGTCTCCAGAGCCCCTCTCAGCTCTGCCTCCGGGACCTGGCCCTGTCCTGAGGCTGCCTCCCAGGCCTCCTGGGCCTGTCCCTGTCCGATGGCCACCTCCCAGGTCCCCTGAACCGGCCTTTGCCTTGTGGCCAGCTCCCGGGCCACCCAAACCTGTCCCCTTAGTGTGGCCTTCTCCCCGGACCCCTGACCTAGTCCCTGTCCTGTGGCCTCCTCCCAGGCCTCCTGACCCAGTCCCTGTCCTGTGGCCTCCTCCCGGGCCTCCTGACCCGGTTCCCGTCCTGTGGCCTCTTCCCAGACCTCTTGACCCAGTCCCTGTCCTGTGGCCTCTTCCCAGACCTCCTGACCCAGTCCCAGTCCTGTGGCCTCTTCCCAGGCCCCCTGACCCAGTCCCTGTCCTGTGGCCTCCTCCCAGGCCTCCTGACCCTGTTCTCGTCCTGTGGCCTCCCCCCAGACCTCCTGACCCAGTCCCAGTCCTGTGGCCTCTTCCCAGGCCCCCTGACCCAGTCCCTGTCCGTTGGCCTCCTCCCAGGCCCCCAAACCTGTCCTTGCCCGGTGGCTAGCTCCCAGACCACCTGAACCTGTCCTTGCCCTCTGTGCCCCCTTGGACTTCCTGCCTGCCCTCTGTGCCCCCTTGGACTTCCTGCCTGCCCCTCATTGCCCCCTGGACTGCCTATCTGCCCCACGTTGCCCCCTTGGATTGCCTGTCTTGCCTCCCTTTGGTCTGTCTAATTGTCCCTTGTATCTCCTTGGTCTGTGTCTGTGTCCCTTGTGCCCCCCTTCATCTGTCTGTTATCCCCCCGGGTCTACCCCCTCACTCCTTGGTCATTTTTTCTTGTTGTTGTTCTTGTGGGTCTTTTCCCCTCTAGGACCGTCTGGAATCCGGTCCTTTTGAGGGGGGCCTATGTTATGATCCCTTGTTGTCTGTCTTGTGTTTTCTGTTTCTCCCATCTCTGTTCACATTCCATGTCACGTTTTCCTTGTTGTCCGCCCCGTGTTTCACTGTCTTCGTGTTAAAACTACATTTCCCATGATCCCCAGCACTCATCACTGCCAGCCGTGTGTCATTGTGCTCACCTGATTGTAGTTTGTCATCATCTTGTATCCAGTGTATATATACCCTGTTTGTTCTCCATTCCCTTGTCTATCGTTGATGTTTGTGGACGCCTGTCTTCGTGCTCTTCCTCGTGTTCATCCTGCCGGTTCTGCCTTTCATGTTTTCCGTGTTTGCGTTTTGTTTCCCCATCGCGGGTATTTCCTTTGTTTGTGTTTTGTCCGTTAGTTTTCACCGTTGTTAAATAAAGTCACTGCATTTGTATCCAACTCCTTGTCTGCCTCCTCCTGCATCGTAACAGGTATCTGCAGAATTCAGTAGGATTACAACTATCCCTTTGGTGTCCAAATTTATGGGTCAGCTGGATCATTTCTCAACCCAGCTCCTCAGAATCTTCAGAAAGAAAGGAGGAAAAGCAACACAGAAGATGACAAACATCCTGTCAGTTATGGATCAGGTATGTTTAAATCTGACAATAATTAATAATAGATTAAAAGAATATTTAACCCAAAGATGGAAATTCAGTCATTATGTATAGCCTCATGTTATCGAGGGGGTTAATTTTTGGGTTAAGTATCCCTTTAAAGTCTGGTATATACAGTACTGTGCAAAAGTCTTAGGCATGTTAATATTTTCACCCAAAAACAAATGGTTTTAAGCCAGTTATTTAAATCTTTTACTGCAGTGTGTCAGTACGAAATATAGGTTTACATTCCCAAACATTCCTTTTGCCATTAATTGTAATAATCCAGTGACATTTTTATATGTACAAGGAGTCTGACAATAGCCAGTATGATCCACACAGAGATTGGATCTCATCATCATCAAGTCTGTCTTTGATTACATGAAGAAACAGAAAAACTGAGAAAGATTAAATCCAGAAGAACTGCGTCAACATCTCCAAGACACCTGAAGAAACCTTCCTGCAAAGCTACAGTACTTTTTTGTACTGCTTAAAAACACAATGCCATAAATAGATTTTATTTACTTAACTTCTATTAACTACATCAAATCAATACTCGGTGTGACAAGCCTTTGCATTTAAAAAAGCTTTTGTCCAGGTATACTTGCTCATAGTTTTTCAGGTAGCTTTTCAGGAAGGTTTCTTCAGGTGTCTTGGAGATGCTGACGCAGTTCTTCTGGACTTAATCTTTCTCAGTTTTTCTGTTTCTTCATGTAATCACAAGAATGACAAACTTGACTTGAATGAAAACAACACAGTGGGATAATCTGTATAATGCTACTTAAAATGTTAGAGGTACAGTAACAAGTCTAAAAAGCAAAGTGCTAACTCATTTAAAAAAAATTCAGAATGACACCATCGAAAAAAAAACATGAATGCATCTTGAAAGCCCTTACTGTTTACATGAACGAAGACCCCTCAAACCTTGTAAAGGAGTACTTGGTAAATTATTTACTTTTTTTTTTTTAAACCTATTGTATGTTTCTTTAAAACCAACTCCCACTTTCACCCCTGATCTGTTATTAATTGTTTCTATTTGTATTTTACTTTTTTAGGACGTTGAACATGATGAAGGCCAAACTTCAATGCGAAACACCACCATAGGCATTTATGTCGTCGTACATGAAGGGGCAGATGCTACAGACCCTTACGAAGATGTTGGCATTATCATTGAAGGCGTCCATATACTTGAAGGTACAATGTGGCAAATGCTTGGTCTAATTTACACTTTAAACTTGGCTTACCCACAAGACCTGAGGTACACTTTTGAAGTATTTCAAAAGATTCTTTTGGAGCTAGATGCAAACAAGCTGTCAAACAAGGTCCAGGTCCTGAAAAATAAACTCCTTTCGTAAACGCTGTAACTTGAGGTCAGGACCAAGAGCCAGGACTTATGTTTTCTCCATAATGTTGCACTGGTGTTTGGCTGTTGCAGTACATATATTTATATACATAATAAGTTTTTTATTTTTTATTTATTTATTTATTTTTTGTTCTTGTGCAATTAAAAGGAGGCACAAGAAGCAAAAGAAGACTGCTATTATTTTTCAAGTATAACACTTGTATGTGAATATTTTATAATCCTTTAAGTTAAAGACAGCATGCTTTTATTTATTTTTATTTTCTTGTAATAAGCAGATTCTTTTCATTTTGAAAAGAAAAGTTAGTCTTTTGAGATTATAGATTTTGTACAAGTTATTCTTGTTGGAATTTTTTTTTTGAAACTTTTCAGAATTGTTGTTGAATGGATTCAATAAAAAACTGGAACAGAATGAAAATTTATTATTTATTTTGGATTAATTAAAAAATATTAATTTTAGGATAGTTGTAGTTAATTAACTTTATTGTTTAAAACAAATCCAAGACTGTTAAGTTGATTCAACTAAACAAAATTGCATTTACCTTAAGTAATTCACTTCCGTTTACCGAAATAAATAATGTTACTTAAATGCAACCTAACCCAGTTGTGTGCATCCTGTTGACATAAAAAAGTTAAGTTAGTCCAACATATCATTTTTTTGAGTGAACCTCCAAAAAAATATATACCCATTGACTCTCGCTATAACCCTTGGAAGAGCCAGGACATTTTTTAATATAACTCAGATTGTATTCGTCTGAAAGAAGAATGTCATATACATCCATGGCTTGAGGGTGAGTAAATCATGACCGAACTTCCATTTTTGGCTGAAGTATCCCTTTAAGTTACAGTGAGGAAAATAAGTATTTGAACACCCTGCTCTTTTGCAAGTTCTCCCACTTGGAAATCATGGAGGGGTCTGAAATTGTCATTGTAGGTGCATGTCCACTGTGAGAGACATAATCTAAAAAAAAAAATCCAGAAATCACAATGTATGATTTTTTAACTATTTATTTGTATGATACAGCTGCAAATAAGTATTTGAACACCTGAGAAAATCAATGTTAATATTTGGTACAGTAGCCTTTGTTTGCAATTACAGAGGTCAAACGTTTCCTGTAGTTTTTCACCAGGTTTGCACACACTGCAGGAGGGATTTTGGCCCACTCCTCCACACAGATCTTCTCTAGATCAGTCAGGTTTCTGGGCTGTTGCTGAGAAACACGGAGTTTGAGCTCCCTCCAAAGATTCTCTATTGGGTTTAGGTCTGGAGACTGGCTAGGCCACACCAGAACCTTGATATGCTTCTTACAGAGCCACTCCTTGGTTATCCTGGCTGTGTGCTTCGGGTCATTGTCATGTTGGAAGACCCAGCCTCGACCCATCTTCAATGCTCTAACTGAGGGAAGGAGGTTGTTCCCCAAAATCTCGCAATACATGGCCCCGGTCATCCTCTCTTTAATACAGTGCAGTCAGCCCTGTCCCATGTGCAGAAAAACACCCCCAAAGCATGATGCTACCACCCCCATGCTTCACAGTAGGGATGGTGTTCTTGGGATGGTACTCATCATTCTTCTTCCTTCAAACACGGTTAGTGGAATTATGACCAAAAAGTTATATTTTGGTCTCATCTGACCACATGACTTTCTCCCATGACTCCTCTGGATCATCCAAATGGTCATTGGCAAACTTAAGACGGGCCTTGACATGTGCTGGTTTAAGCGGGGGAACCTTCCGTGCCATGCATGATTTCAAACCATGACGTCTTAGTGTATTACTTACAGTAACCTTGGAAACGGTGGTCCCAGCTCTTTTCAGGTCATTGACCAGCTCCTCCCGTGTAGTTCTGGGCTGATTTCTCACCTTTCTTAGGATCATTGAGACCCCACGAGGTGAGATCTTGCATGGAGCCCCAGTCCGAGGGAGATTGACAGTCATGTTTAGCTTCTTCCATTTTCTAATGATTGCTCCAACAGTGGACCTTTTTTCACCAAGCTGCTTGGCAATTTCCCGTAGCCCTTTCCAGCCTTGTGGAGGTGTACAATTTTGTCTCTAGTGTCTTTGGACAGCTCTTTGGTCTTGGCCATGTTAGTAGTTGGATTCTTACTGATTGTATGGGGTGGACAGGTGTCTTTATGCAGCTAACGACCTCAAACAGGTGTATCTAATTTAGGATAATAAATGGAGTGGAGGTGGACATTTTAAAGGCAGACTAACAGGTCTTTGAGGGTCAGAATTCTAGCTGATAGACAGGTGTTCAAATACTTATTTGCAGCTGTATCATACATGACAGAACTTTCATTTTGGAGTGAACTATCCCTAACTGTTCCACAGTTGCATTTTTATTAACTGTTTCTAAGTCGTTTCAAAACCCAAATATTGTTTAAACATTTTACCAAAAGAGATCTGTAAATGTACTTCAAATAATTTTTGAAAATTATCCTTAATTAATTGCAGTATCCTGAAAAGGCAAGTTTCTGTTTTAGCGAGTGTATATAATATAGCCACAGTTAATGTCATTGATGCGCACACATGTGCACTAATTGTTTTGTGTTTTACTGTTATTCAAATAGATGTCCCTGGGTGAAGGAATCAACATTCCAAAAAAGACATTCGATCGATTGTCTAAGACCAAAATGTCAGTGTTTACCCAGGAGCTGGCAGTTGTCATTTTTGGATGCGAGGCTCTGGCGACATCAAGTCTAACGGGCAAAAAAAACAACAAAACAGCACTGGACTCCATCAAAGTGAACGCGCTCATTGGTATGTTTGTTGTTTCCTTGATTTAAACAGATGACAGCTTAACTAAATAAATGTTAACATAAAAAAAGTGCTTCATGTGTTATGCATTGAAAATTATGCTAAAAAGATTCAGGAAAGTGGTGTGTTTAAAGGCGATAATAATTAATTGAGCATTATGTATTAGGCTGAAGTGACCTACTAAAGGGGTAGTCAATTAAAAGTTCAAGCAGTTCTTTATTTGTTCTCTGTAGTGTTAGTGTTTCTGTCTGTTGTTAAAATGTGAAATTGGATTTAATATGAACTTAATCTATTATACATTTTAAATAAAATACAATTAATATGCATTAAGTTTGTGAAAATCACTACATATAATTCACACTTAAGTGTATTTTTATTTGACATTAAAGTATATTTTAGTTCACATTAATTGCTTGTCAGTTCATTGAACAGTGCACTTTAAATCAATTTTAAAGACACTAGAAGCAATTATGAAAGCAAATATAAAGTTGTATTAAAGTGCCACTTAAAACTCACTCTTAATGACAACTTATTGCATTTTATTTCAACTTAATATGTGATATATTTCAAATCAATTATACTTAATGTGCATTCAGACCGGTGAAAACATTGCATTTGAGTTACACTTAAGTGTATACATTTAAAGTATATTATTTGTATAATAAGTACACTTTATAAAAGTACACTAAAGTGCTTTTTTTTTCACAAGGGGAGAGAGAGAGAAAATGTATAAACAATGTAAACTACCAATAGAAAAACAAAATCATGTCAGTAAGAACAGATTTTTGGAATGTCTGTAATCTGATTTGATCTGAATTGCTACAGCAGATACTTGTAGTATAGATTATTTGAATGTAAAATCACTGAACTGAAAACAGCTAAAAATTAACGGCATTTATTAGCATCACTGCACAATAACGAAAACCCACAATTCACTCAGTTGCCTGACTCTTCACACTGTTTTTCTTCTGTTTCTCACAGGCAGTGTTGCCAACTATTTTCAATGGAAAGTAGCTAAAGCCTGCTCGAAAAGTAGCTAAATATCGCCAGATGACGTCATGCGTCATTAGCATATTAATGTCGTATTTGCATTCTGCCTAATTTGTCGGTACTGTAACCTACTTCAGTTTATAATAACGGTTATCTCCCCTAAACCGTGCTCATACTGTTTTTATATAAGTATATAGCCGAATGTCCAGTAAAACGGTTCTCAATTACATATTTTCTGTTAGACAACGGAACGGAACTTAGCTAACGTTACATGTTTATGAGTTTGAAGAAGGTTTATTGTTGTGTTTGGATAAGTAAAATGTATAGAGTCTGTAAATATACGATCTGAAGTCGGAGAGTTCAGAAACCGAACCGGAATGAACTAAAACTCTGATTAGTAGTGAATATAAGCGCATGCCAAGAAAAAACGGTAAAATTAAATGTTTTGAATTAAAACAAAGGAGAAGGCAGCTGCTATGTGATCACTGATTGGTTCCTGCTAACACAGCGTGCACATGCGCAGCTCATTCATGTCTATGTCCGCTGGCGTGCAGTCAACGGAATGTGCTGCTCCTCTCAGCCGCTCACTGAACAGAGCAGACGCAGCGGGGAAGACCTCACGCTTGCGGTACTGGCGATATTTGGAATTTGGAAAGTTGCTAAGGTTTGTCCAAAAAGTCGCTAGATTTGTCGCTAGTCGCTTTTTTGAAAAAATGTCGCTAAAGGGGTCTGAAAAGTCACTAAAAATAGCGACAAAGTCGCTAAGTTGGCAACAATGCTCACAGGTGTGCATATGCAAGTTAGCGAAATCAACCTAGCTACCCAGCCGTTAAACGTACTGTCAGTCAGATCATAAACATTGCCTCAGAACTGCAAGTAACGTTGGCGACAATAAAACATGCTCCCAAAACATTAGTTACGCTAACAATATTTTAACGAATGTCGCCTCATTAAAAGTTCCGCGTAGATATTGTCCAATAAATTCTGTTAATGTGCAACGTGTTAGGTATTACCTGTTACTGAATCTTACAAAAGGCAAATAAAATAGTTAATACACTCACCGAAGCACCATCGTTTGAGTTTGTTGTAATAGCTGACGGCATTCCTGTCATTTCAAGCATAGGCGTCCTCCTGTCACATGGTTCGATTTCATCCAGAATCGATTGCTTATACTTGGTGTCCCTGTGTAATCTGAAGATTTTAACACCTAATTTTGGCATTTGAATTTGGCCTATCGAATTTAAGGAACTCGAATATAAATGATTTGCATTTTTTAATTTGAATGTTTGATTCTGAATTTGTGAACATTGAAAAATAAAAGTGAAAATGAGTTATTGAAATGTTAAAGAGTTGAATTCAAAGGCAAAAAATGTACATACATAGTTTCAATGCAGATAAATTCAGTGCTAGAAATTCAATGGCTTTTAATGTCAAAATCTGGTGAGACAGATTTGCTTCCATATTAACAGGGTTAATCCGGTATAGCAATTTATAGGACACATCCTTAACCTCATTGGTGATCAAATATTTATGTGACAAGGTCCACACTTTCTTCCATGGGACGTCAGCAAAATAGTTGCTCCAGTAAGACAAAATGAATGGAACCATCACATTCTGAAAGTACTGCTTAATTCATCTGTTTTGAGTGGAAGGGATTGGATAAGAAGCTAATATTCCCTGTCACGGTCTCAAAAGGATGTATTAAAGCCAGTGATGGTAGCCTACTGTAATCTAATTACATTTTGCGGTAATGCGTTACTTTTAAAATTAATAATCTGATAACAGTTACAGACATGAACAAATCTATGTTACTTTTATTACAAATGTAGCGCTAAGACAATAATATTCATTAAGTAGAATGCGTTTTAAAATGTATTACATTCCTATGTTATTACTTTTATATGTGTTTCTGTGTCAGCTGATGAGCATGCGCTTTTAACAAACCACCATGGCACTGAGGACACGTATCTAGGCGATGACAGATGAGTGAGCTGTTTTACTAAGGATGCAGCGGAGTGTAGTTTTTTATTCAAATTGAAAACGAAAGTAAAGCGTTTCAAGATTTCATGTGCTCACAATCAATCTCAGCGACCTCTGTGTCAGCGTGCTCCCAGCCCTGGTTAGAGGAGAGAGACAGGCAAGGCTGGGCCGCAGACAAATTCTCCTCAAATCTCTGTGCTCTATGGAATGCCATGAGGGTCAGAATTCACGTGTTTGGATCGTTGTATTAAGCTTTGAAACGCCATTTTCTGAATGCTTTAACGTAAGGCGTTAAAGAGCAACATGCAGGTTGGACACCCCTATAGTGTATGTTGATGATAAAACAACTAGATTTTCTGAACTGGAGTAATATATATTTAGCCATTAACGATATGTTGAGATTAATTGTGATAAAATAACTTCCACGTCTATAAAGCACTAACCGGAAGTGACGATGGCCGAGGGAGTCTGGTCAAGCTCAAGCTCAGGTTACAATGGATGCGAATTCAGGGGGGTCAGAACACCCCCCCTAAAATATAATTAAAATATGTGAATTGTAAATAATATAATGATATATTCTTAAAATAATTGTTTAAGAAATAAAATAATACAAATGCAAAAGGGGCAACAACAAAAAAAACCTTGGTGTCCCCTTCAAAAATTGCTCTTGAGAATGGTTATGTTTATTGTCCCCCCAACATTTTGATGAAATTTTCACCCCAGTTGGCAACAACTGGACTGTGAATGGTCAGGTGACTGCAGAGGGAAGTGACGGAAGTGACTCCATAGTAGTAAAGAATATCTTCAATTGGTGTGCAGCAAAACTAACAGGTTGACTGTAGATATGTGACATTGAATTATATGAATAAATACAAGATAAACATATTTCTAATGAGTAAACAATCATTTAATTAATAATGGAATGCAAAGATATAACAAATCATGTACAAATGTAAAATGCATTTGGACTGGAATAAGAGATAATAAATCATGTATAAGAACTTGGAATCATGTTTATTTCTTGTTGTTACATGGTGTTCTTACTCGTCGTCCTCCACAACATTGCTCACAGGTAGTGAACAGCTGAAAGCCCTCCAGTTGGGGGGCATAAAAGGACATATATTTTTTGATGATGTCCTTCTTTGCTTCTTCAATCCCCTGGTCATGTGGTCTCAGGAGAGAGGGTATATTCAGCTCGAACTTGTCCTGGAGGAAGGCAATGCACAGCTCTCTTGTGGATTGGATTGCCCAATATCAAAGGCTATAATATAGAGTAATGTGACTATATTATTTTATTTTCTGAATCTGAATGTAACTGAAATCCAGACAAAAAGTTATACATGTGGTTGAAACCAATTTATTTATTGCAGTGTTCACTAACGTAAAAGGATACAAGACACAAGTTAGCCTAAGTGATTTTACATCTAACTGAATCAAAATAGTAGCCTAGCCTAATAGATCGACTTGTGGATTGATGTGAACGCCAGCAAGAAGGAATTTTGCTCAGAAATCCGAATGCTTGTGGATTGTTGTGGATTAAACATCTGCGATGATGTTCATTGCCATGGATTTTATCGGGTTACTAGAAAAGGTAGGATAGATTTAATTGTGAACTGTTACTACTGATTTTATGTGTGATCATGCTACATGCTACACTGTCATGGCATTCAAGTCCACACTCATGCAACTAGTGTGCAGCCCCAGACAAAATAATCTGCGTTATGGAAATTTTTTTTTTTGAGAATAATTACGATTACTTATTCAGGGTTTCCGCGGGGCATTAAAATTCATTAAATGGATTTTGCGACAATTAAGGCCTTAAATAGCATTAAAAAGCATAAAATGTTATTCCTACAGGCATTAAACATTTTAGATCGTTTTGAAAAAAAAATATGACCAATTTATTTTGAAAATGGCCTTCACGATTAATAACTTTGATTTGCTGTCGCAAAATATGTACACTGGTGTGATAAACACGTGGATCCAGTTTGGTAATTGCCTCCGGCCGGTGCAAAATTTACATAACGCCGGATGTTTGGACAGCTGCAGGCTGGGACCTGGAGGAGTTAGAACAGAGAAAATAAAGTCGCAAAGAAATGGGGAAGTGCAAATTGCAGCAAAAATTAATGTAAGACAAAGAATTTCGGACATGGTTGCAGCCCGTTAGTGGTCAACATGGAGAAGGATTTTGCAGTGTTTGTAAAAAAGTTTTTAAACTAGGTACAATGGGTGTTAACGCCGTTAAATCTCATATGCAGTCCGATTGCCACCAATCGGCTGTGAAATGCAGACGGCAATTAACTATGTCTAGTTACTTTGCCGTGACCGACAAAGTAACCTCTTTAGTCACTACCACCACAAACACCACAACTGCTGCTGTAGTGACCACCACTTCCAGCGGAGCCGCTACCGAAGGAAAATCGAGCGACTTTCGGGCAGTGATTGGTTCGAATGTGACGCTGCAGGCGGAGGTGCTCTGGTGTCTGAACACAAAGATAAAACTGTAATTTCTATAGCATTTGAATTTTGAATACATTAAGTTTGAGTTTGAGTTTTTCCTTCACTGTCCAGACTAATAGAATTTGGGGTTATAGTTGGAGGTCACATGTTCGATGGTACAATTTATACAAACCGAAACTTAATGTTACGAATGAGGCAGTGAAGGCAGACGAGGAGAGCGGATCTAAATGCAGACTTACTTTATTGATTAAGCACACTAACAAACACAAAGGAAAAACCCTCAATGGGGAAATAAACATAAAACTAGAAAAACACGGGCAGGGGAAACATACCAGGCTAACAACAACAACATTCAACGATAGACAAGGACTGGACAAAGAACCAGGGTATAAATACAAAAACATGGGACAAAGGGGCCAATGAACAAACAGAACTCAAACAAGATAACAAGGTGATTAACAGAAGCAAAATGGCAGATTAACGAGGGCAGGTGCAAACAATGAACGGTGAACACGAAAGCTAACAAAGAGACTATGGAGTTACACAAGGGACAAAAGTGAAAACTAAGGAATGCAAAAGTGACAAAAATGGCAAACAAAAGGGCAACAGTGAAACAAGACAATGTATACATAACAGAGCCCCCCCTCAAAGGATCGGATTCCAGACGATCCTACAGAACAAAAAACCAAGGACAAAAAACTCACAAAAAACAAAATGAGGGCACAAGGGGCAGACAGGCAGACCAGGGGGGTACAAGAACAGGAAGGCAGTCCAAGGGGCACAGAGGGCAGGCAGGAAGTCCAAGGGGCAACGAGGGGCAGACAGGCAGTCCAAGGGGGCAACGAGGGGCAAGCAGGAACTCCTGGGGGGCACAGAGGGCAGGCAGGAAGCCCTAGGGGGCACAGAGGGCAGGCAGGAAGTCCAAGGAGGCAACGAGGGGCAGACAAGCAGTCCAGGGGGCAACGAGGGGCAGACAGACAGTCCAGGGGGCAACGAGGGGCAGACAGGCAGGAAGTCCAAAGGGGGCACAGAGGGCAGGCAGGAAGTCCAAGGGGGCACAGAGGGCAGGCAGGAAGTCCAAGGGGGCACAGAGGGCAGGCAGGAAGTCCTGGGGGCAAGGACAGGTTCAGGTGGTCTGGGAGCTGGCCACCGGGCAAGGATAGGTTCAGGAGGGCTGGGAGCTGGCCACAGGGCAAGGATAGGTTCAGGAGGCCTGGGAGCTGGCCACAGGGCAAGGATAGGTTCAGGAGGTCTGGGAGCTGGCCACAGGGCAAGGATAGGTGCAGGTGGTCTGGGAGCTGGCCACAGGGCAAGGACAGGTCTGGGGGACCGGGGAGGAGGCCACTGGACAGGAACAGGGTCAGGGGGCCTGGGAAGAGGCCACAGGTCAGGAACAGGGTCAGGGGCCCTGGGAGGAGGCCACCGGACAGGGGCAGGTTCAGGAAGCCTGGAAGGAGGCCATAGGACAGGGACTGGGTCAGGGGGCCCGGGAGGAGGCCACAGGACAGGGGCTGGGTCAGGAGGCCTGGGAGGAGGCCACAGGATGGGAACTGGATCAGGGGGCCTGGGAGGAGGCCACAGGATAGGGGCCGGGTCAGGAGGCCTGGGAGGAGGCCACAGGTCAGGAACAGGGTCAGGGGCCCTGGGAGGAGGCCCTAGAGGCGGTGACCTGGAAGGCTCTGGCGGCGGGGCCAATGGAGGTGGCGCCATAGGAGGCTCTAGAGGCGGAGGCCTGGAAGGCTCTGAGGATGGAGCTGAGTAAGGCTCAGGAGACGGAGCCGAGGAAGGCTCAGGAGGCGGAGGCGAGGAAGGCTCTGGAGTCTCTGGGGCCTGAGCCGTAGGAGGCTCAGGAGGCTCTGGGGCGGAGCCGTGGGAGGCTCAGGAGGCGGAGCTGTAGGAGGCTCGGGAGGTTCTGGAGGTGGAGCCATAGGAGGCTCGGGAGGCGGAGCCGTGGGAAGTTCTGGAGGCTCAGGAGGCGGAGCCGTGGGAGGCTCAGGAGGCAGAGCCGTGGGAGGCTCAGGAGGAGGAGCCCTGGCAGACTCGAGAGACTTGAGAGATGGAGCCCTGGGAGGCTCGAGAGGCTTGAGAGGCGGAGCCCTGGGAGGCTCGAGAGGCGGAGCTCTGGAAAGCCCGGGAGGCGGAGCTCTGGGAAGCTCGGAAGGCGGAGCTCTGGAAAGCTCGGGAGGCTCGGAAGGCGGAGTTCTAGGAAGCTCGGAAGGCGAAGCTCTGGAAAGCTCGGAGGGCGGAGCTCTGGAAAGCTCGGAGGGCGGAGCTCAGGAAGGCTCGTGAGGCTTGTGAGGCGGAGTCCTGGAAGGTTCGAGAGGCTTGAGAGGCGGAGCCCTGGGAGGCTCGAGAGACTCGAGAGGCGGAGCCCTAGAAGGCTCGAGAGGTTTGAGAGGTGGAGCTCTGGAAAGCTCAGGAAGCTCGGAAGGCAGAGTTCTAGGAAGCTCGGAAGGCAGAGTTCTAGGAAGCTCGGAAGGCGGCGCTCTGGAAAGCTCGGAGGGCGGCGCTCTGGAAAGCTCGGGAGGCTTGGAAGGCGGAACTCTGGAAAGCTCGGGAGGCTCGGAAGGCGGAGCTCTGGAAAGCTCGGGAGGCGGAGCTCTGGAGAGCTCGGGAGGCGGAGCTCTGGGAAGCTCGGAAGGCGGAGCTCTGGAAAGCTCGGGAGGCTCAGAAGGCGGAGCTCTGGGAAGCTCGGGAGGAGGAGCCCTAGAAGGCTCGAGAGACTCGAGAGGCAGAGCCCTAGAAGGCTCGAGAGGTTTGAGAGGTGGAGCTCTGGAAAGCTCAGGAAGCTCGGAAGGCAGAGTTCTAGGAAGCTCGGAAGGCAGAGTTCTAGGAAGCTCGGAAGGCGGCGCTCTGGAAAGCTCGGAGGGCGGAGCTCTGGAAAGCTCGGGAGGCTTGGAAGGCGGAGCTCTGGAAAGCTCGGGAGGCTCGGAAGGCGGAGCTCTGGAAAGCTCGGGAGGCGGAGCTCTGGAGAGCTCGGGAGGCGGAGCTCTGGGAAGCTCGGAAGGCGGAGCTCTGGAAAGCTCGGGAGGCTCAGAAGGCGGAGCTCTGGGAAGCTCGGGAGGAGGAGCCCTAGAAGGCTCGAGAGACTTGAGAGGCGGAGCCCTGGGAAGCTCGGGAGGAGGAGCCCTGGGAAACTCTGGAAGAGGAGCCCTAGAAGGCTCGGGGGCCCCGAGAGGCTGACGCCGTAGGAGGATGAGCCGCGGCGGAGCCCAGGAAGGCTCTGGGACGGTCGAGGCCACAGGCGTTGGCTCTGGAACGGTCGCATGCGTAGGCTCGCTCACAGTGACATGCGTAGGCGCAGGCTCGCTCACAATGACATGCGTGGGCGCTGGCTCGCTCACCGTGACATGCGTGGGCGCTGGCTCGCTCACCGTGACATGCGTGGGCGCTGGCTCGCTCACCGTGACAGGCGTGGGCGCTGGCTCGCTCACCGTGGAAGGCGTGGGCACAGGCTCGCTCACAATGACATGCGTGGCCGCTGGCTCGCTCACCGTGACATGCGTGGGCGCTGGCTCGCTCACCGTGACAGGCGTGGGCGCTGGCTCGCTGACCGTGGAAGGCGTAGGCACAGGCTCGCTGACCGTGGAAGGCGTGGACACAGGCTCGCTGACCGTGGAAGGCGTGGACACAGGCTCCTTGCAGTAAGCCGCTAGATCCATTTGTGGTCTATCGTTCTGTTACGAATGAGGCAGCGAAGGCAGACGAGGAGAGCGGATCTAAATGCAGACTTACTTTATTGATTAAGCACACTAACAAACACAAAGGAAAAACCCTCAATGGGGAAATAAACATAAAACTAGAAAAACACGGGCAGGGGAAACATACCAGGCTAACAACAACATTCAACGATAGACAAGGACTGGACAAAGAACCAGGGTATAAATACAAAAACATGGGACAAAGGGGCCAATGAACAAACAGAACTCAAACAAGATAACAAGGTGATTAACAGAAGCAAAATGGCAGATTAACGAGGGCAGGTGCAAACAATGAACGGTGAACACGAAAGCTAACAAAGAGACTATGGAGTTACACAAGGGACAAAAGTGAAAACTAAGGAATGCAAAAGTGACAAAAATGGCAAACAAAAGGGCAACAGTGAAACAAGACAAGGTATACATAACACTTAATGGATTTTTTACATTAATGGCCTGTTTTTCTTTATGCCTAGCATTCAACATCTAGTTGATTGGTACTTTGTTAAATCAAATTTCAAATATCTGCAAATAAATTTTGACAGTTTAAGCTGTTTCCTAAGCCATTTCTAATTCAGTTCAGAGTGATACAGTTTACTTAAATTAGATTTTCTCAAATATCCAAGATTATCATCATTGCATTAATGAAAAATGTAGTGGTTACAATTCAGAATTTGGGACATCGGTATTTTAAAAATGTATCGTGTGTGTGTATAATATACATATATGTATATTATACATATCTATATAATATATATATATATCCGTGGTTAGTCATGGGTCATGTATGGCATTAAACGTTTTAAAAATGGCATTAAAAAGCATTAAATTAGATTTGATGATACCTGCAGAAACCCTGTTATTTCTGGCAAGTTATCTAGTCTTTGCTTGTTTACAATGCTTTGATATATGGAGCAGTTTGGTAGCCTATTCATTGGATAGCCGAGTAGCCTATTTATGCTATAGGCTGCTAGCTAGCTAAATGAAGTAGATTGCGATTGATCTAATTTGTTTGTCTAATGCATCTTTTGTGTTACACAATTTCTTACCTTGACCTTGATGTCGGTGTTTCAAAGCCATCTCAACCACCATTTTCCCTCGAGAGGCCATCCTTAAACGCTATAGTATAAACACTCAACAATATTTGTTTACTACATTTTTATTGAGATATCGTGTGTGTCAGATTGCTTCAATGACAGATGCATGACAGTACACTTGCTACACAGTAATTTAAACGCGGTAAATATTTATGTAAAAACAAAGGCAGACTACAGAAAGTCAATGCTGGCACAGTAACTTCATTTTGACGCACGGTCAGGTAGGGTACCTTAACTCAATTTGAGCGTTCCAGAACAAAGTCAAAGAGCTGTAATTGGAGTTACTGTGTTCTGCTTTGGTTTCTCCTGTGCTTTTGGAAGTTACTGTTAAGACAACCCATTATTTTCTCGAAAAAAAAACAATGAAATTGACTCAAGATACTTATCCACATGATAAAGGAGGTCTTGAATGTCTCAAATATCAATAACTCATTTTTTTTACGAAGTTACGGCCTTTTGCCTTTGCACGGCAGTAAGGCTTTCATAGGTGTATGAATGCATATAAACTTATTTGAAGAAACGTGGTACACTTACAATGACTTCTGACTTTTATAATATAAGTTTGCAAATAAATCTGTGATTTCCAAAATGATTATAGATAAAAAAATGTCACAAAAATATTGAAAACATATTTGTCAAGTTGCCAGACAAGACTATCTGTCACACTGATTTAGGTATATGCTTACATATGTCTGGAATTATATATTTTATTATTCTGCCCTAAAACTGATTGTGCACACCAAACTATAGGTCGTAGAGAGCTGAAACTTTGAGGGAAGGTAGTACCCCCCAGAGTACTACAGTGTATCAAAGTTTAGGTCCGATCAGCCTCAAGGTGGCGCTATAGTGATCATTTTTACGTTTTGGCCCATAACTAAATCTTATATCGTTGGATTCCTTAAGATGAACGATTTCATTTCCATCATGAAACTTTTGTGCCAATTTGCATAATTCGAAAAACCTACTTGTTCTAACTCCTCCTAGGCCATATGTCCACTTTGTTCGAAAATCGGTGTTTGTCTACTAAAGACCATCATGACAAAAATGTATCAAAATATTTTTGATTAGTCAAAGCATTTCAAAGAAATAAGCCAACAAATTGGTCAGGTGTTGTCCATTTTGTGTGTATTGACCAATATCTACCAAACGAAAAGGCCAAATGTTATGAAACTTGATACACATAGACAACAGGACATTCTGATGATGCACGCTAAGTCATGAAAAATTTGCCAATAGGGGGCGCTACAACTAAAAAACGAGTTTTTGAGAATTGGGATACATCTTGTAGGGGCAAAGGCTAATTTATCCTACAATATCAATCGGACAAATAAAAAAACATGGCCGCCAGCAGCCAATCAAATTTCAGCAGCGTATAACATCAAATGTGAATGGCTGATCATTACAAAACCTGAGATATTTGTAGACAGTGTCAGAATGTGACTGTGTACCAAGATTTATGAAAATCGGCCACAAGGTGGAGCTATAACAAGGATGTTTACTTTTTTGCCAATAACTCCGCAACCAAGTTAAATAATCTCAAATTCTTTTTTCCACTAATTCCTTGCACCAATTCCTACATAATGGATATCTTTGTTTTATTGCATTTTATAAAATGTTTACACTATTTAAATTTTCTAAAAGGCAACTTTTTAGAACTCCTCCTAGGCCGTATATCTGATTTTCACAAAAACTGGTGTGTGTCTACTATGAACCTTCCTGACAAAAAAAATTCAAAGGAATTTTGATTTGTTGAAGCATTGCGAAAATATAAGCCAACAAATTGGTCAGGCGTCGTACATTTTGTACGGATTGACCAATATCTACCAAATGAAAAGGCCATATCTTACAAAACTTGATACACATATACAACAGCACATTTTCAGTCTGCATGCAACATCTCAAATATTTGCCTAAAGGGGGCGCAACAACAAGAAAATGCTCATAACTCCTTAACTGTATTATCAATTAAGTTGAAAATTGTTATGTTTCTTGTAGGGGCCAAATGCTAACATACTCTACTCATACACCACATTTAAAAAAAAAAAAATATGGCCACCAGCAGCCATTTATATTTAAGCAAAATGGTTGTATAAATGGTGTGGAAATTATTGTATATTATCCAATGTTACCTGCTATTGTGAACTACATCTAGGACTCCCAAGGTCAATAACTATCAAAGAAAAGTTCAACTTTAGTTCCCCGTCTGTCACTCACTTGACATTGTGTCGATTGAAGTGACACTAGAGGCTTCTTTCGGGAGCCACGGTTACCTCTGATTTTGAGAAAAGGCCAATGAGAATTGGCGAACAGAATTTGCATGTCCCTCCCCCGGACATACGGCTATAAAAGGAGGGAATCGTCCATCTATTAGTTAGATTCTTTCTTGGAAGCCGAGCGGTTGTGTGATCAGAGAGCTGACTTTCACTACTGATCACTCACCTCTGCAAGGAGCTTGCTGTTGGATCCTACGGCGCGTTACCAGCGGCCTTTCACTTTTCTGCAAGCCAGTGCAGTCCCCGCCCCTAGGCACTTTGACAGCGCTTCCTTAAAAGAGTATTAAACCTCTAAAAGAGCAAAAATACACATTGGTGTTAAACATCTTTTTAAAGACACGTCTTTTTCAAGATGCCTTTCTGCCTTTGTGTAAATCCTGGATGCGGTAGACATCTCTGCTTCTGACGGTCATATATGCTGCCTCGCGTGTCTGGACTGTGATGATGCTCAGCGTTTATGAATGGTTCACGTTCTCATTGCGAGAGTGTGAGCATGGCAACGCAGCATTTATGAATGGTTCATGTTCTCATTGCAAGAGTGTGAGCATGGCAACATTGCGGTCGCGGCTTTCCTTTCTTATGGGAAACACCACTCCAGCCAATCCCGAATCGCGCCTTCTTTCCACGAGATTGCGGTTGACCCGGCTGGCGATGGAGGCGATATGGGGAGTTTGGCACTCAACTACCTCGACGACTGGCTGATTCTAGCTCACTCTCGAGAGTTACTGTGTGCCCACAGGGACCAGGTGCTCAGGCAACTCAGCCATTTAGGGCTTTGGGTCAACCGAGTTAGACTCAGTCTCAATAACAGCATGCCTCACAAACGAGCACACGCAGTCAGTGCTGAACTGCCCAAGTTCACTCAGACAAGGCACAGCAGTTCCATTGTGGCAGTTCCAGAGGCTCCAGGGGCATATGGCATCCTCAGCGGCGCCGCTCAGGTTGATGCATATGACACCTCTTCAGACTTCACCCCTTCCTGCCATCAGTCATTCAACCCTTGGACAGACCTCTGTTTTCTGCAGACAGGAGTCCGCATACAGCAGGTGTCCAGATGCGTAGTAGCCACCACAGATGCCTCCAAACTGGGTTTAGGCGCCATGTGCAGCGGGCTGGAGAGGTCCGTGACTGGGTTGGCACATCAACTGCCTAGAGTTGCTCACTGTACTTCTTGTCCTAAGGAGATTTTCCCACCCTTTCAGGGCAAGCGCATCTTGATCCATTCAGACAGCTCTGCAACTGTAGCATATATAACTCGCCAAGGCGACTTTCGCTCTTGTTGCATGTCGCAACTCGCCCGCCATCTCCTCCTCTGCAGTCAACAGCGGCCTATGTCACAACATGCCATGCTCAGTAGAGAGGGGAGACTCCAACCTAAGTTTGTTAAATTCTGTTTGCCTCTCGGGAATCCTCCCGCTGCCCGCACTGATACTCCCTGACGGGAGCCCCCCTCGGGACAGACGCACTGGCACACAGCTTACCCCAGGGGCTGCATGAGTACACATTTTCCACAGTGAGCCTACTTGCACAAGCCCTGTGGTAGGCCAGGGAGTGCGAGGAACAAGTCACTCTTATAGCCCCTCATTGGCCATGCCCAGACCTCTGGAACCTCCATGTCTGGCCCCTGGATGGGATGCGGAAGATCTAAGTGGCCTTCCACTAACTGTCATAGACACGATCAACCAAGCCAGAGCTCCCTCTACCAGGCAGCTTTACGCCCTGAAATGGCGTCTGTTTGCAAACTGGTGTTCTTCCCGGTCTGAAGACCCACAGAGGTGTGCAGTCATGTCAGTGCTCTCATTTCTGCAGGAGAGGCTGGAGGGGCAGCTGTCCCCCTCCACCTTGAAGGTGTATGTAGCCACTATTGCGGCTCACCACGACGCAGTGGACGGTATGTTCCTAGGGAAGCACAACTTGATTATCAGGTTTCTAAGAAGCCCCCGGAGGTTGAATCCTCCCAGGCCATGCCTGTCCCCCTCATGGGATCTCTCCGTGGTCCTCACAGGCCTTCAGAGAGCCGCCTTCGAGCTGATAGAGTCAGTCGAGCTAAGTGCCCTCTCCTAGAAGACAGCCCTCCTGATTGCGCTCGCTTCCATCATTCCCTGTCAGTGACACTTGCCTGGAGTTCGGTCCGGCAGATGCTCATGTCATCCTAAGACCTTGACCGGGCTATGTGCCCAAGGTTTCTATGACCCACTTCAGGGACCAGGTAGTGAACCTGCAAGCTCTGCTCCGGGAGGAGGCAGACACAGCCTTATCATTGCTGTGTCTGGTACATGCTTTGCGTACCTATTTGGACCGCACACAGAGCTTTAGACTCTCTGAGCAGCACTTTGTTTGCTTTGGCGGACAGCGGAAAGGGAACGCTGTCTCTAAACAGAAGCTTGCCCACTGGGTCATTGATGCCATTGCATTGGCCTATCATACCCAGGACATGCCTGCCCCCTTGTCTCTTTGAGCACACTGTACGAGGAGTGTGGCATCCTCCTGGGCATTGGCCAACGGCACCTCACTAGTAGACATCTGTAGAGCGGCGGGCTGGGCAACACCCAATACCTTTTTAAGATTTTATAATCTCCGGGTTGAGTCGGTCTCGTCCCGTGTTTTGTTAGGTCCGAGCACGTAGAACTCGGTAATACGGTACAGCCGACCAGGTGTACTGCTTGCACATAGTGTCTTTCCCCTCCACTGAGGCAAACATGTACACTCTTATTCCCAGATGAGCCCTCAAACTCATGCTCACTGGATGTTCTTCCTCCTAGCTCTCTGGCTCTCGAATTCAGTGGAGGAATTCCCAACCAGACCCACTATGGGCACTAAATACTCTGTACTGGAATAGGTACTCCATAGGTGCTGATTATCACGGTAACCCCCTGTCAGGCGTGCCTGCATCTCCCTTGGGCAGTCCCTGCTGCATTGAATGAAACCCATAGTGTCACTTCTATTAACACAATGTCGAGTGAGTGACAGATGGGGAACGTCTAGGTTACTATTGTTACCCCCGTTCCCTGATGGAGGGAACGAGACGTTGTGTCCCCCGGCCACGACACTGTACAAAACCGCTGTAATGGCCGAACCTTATTCTCGGCCCCCACAACTGCTCGGCTCCCAAGAAAGAATCTAACAGATGCACAATTCCCTCATTTTATACCCGTATGTCCGGGGGAGGGACATGCAAATTCTGTTTGCCAATTTCTTATTGACCTGTTCTCAAAATCAGAGGTAACCGTGGCTCCCGAAAGAACGGGGGTTACAATAGTAACCTAGATGTTATTTAGTTATTTAGGGGTTGCATTTATCATGTGTGTGAGAAAGCCCTAACCACGCCCCCTGAGTGATTTGTATTATATAGCGCTCAGCCAGGTGTGGACATGCAAAATCGGCATCTGAGTTACAAATTAGGCCGGCTGGTCTGTTATTCAGCGACGTATATGTTTTTTCTCCGTGCGTAAATGATTACGGGTGAGTTTTCATATATATTTCCCCTTTGGTGTTAATATTATTGTTCTGAATGTCGAGATTTGCTCGTAAAATGAATGCAATTTAAACTGCGTCACAAAGTGAAACCGAACCGTTTTCATATTGGACTTTGAGCATGATGGTCCACGATGGCGGCGCGGTAGCACGCAGCGGCCACTCCGGATCCACAATGGTGCTATTTTTGTTAAAAAAGCCCGACTTTTGCAACACATGGACATCGGAGCAACCAGTGTTCGTGTCTACCATCGCCAGACACTACTCAAATATAAGACTCATGCAAAAACCAAGCTGCATGATGACCTGCAGGAGGCGCTACGCGTGCACTCGGCTTGCTGCGGAGACCAGGCCTCCAGCCCTCAGCGTCGCCTGATGCCGGTGGCCGGGGAGAGGACGTCGTAGCGGTGTGCGAGAAAGCGGAAGCGCGAAAGAGGGCGGGGTCCATGCTAGGCTAAAAACAAACCCTAGCCGGCCGGCTCTCCCGTCTATCCTGCTCTCAAATGTTTGCTCCCTGGACAATAAACTGGACTATATCCGACTCCAGCAGGCTACGCAGCGTGAGTTTAGAGACTGCTGCGTCTTTGTTTTCACGGAGACGTGGCTCAGCGACAGAGTTCGGATGCCGCCATTCAGCTAGACGGGCTCGCCTCGTTTCGTGCCGACAGAAATACAGCTCTCTGCGGTAAGACTCGCGGTGGTGGCTTGTGTGTTTACATCAACACGAATGGTGCAAGAACTCTATGCTAGTCTCTAGTTACTGTTCATCGCTGTTGGAGCTTGTGACTGTTAGATGCAGACCTTTTTATCTACCACGGGAATTCACCACTGTTTGCATAACCGAGTTTACATTCCCCAGCGCTAACGCTAAGGAAGCTCTGTGAACTGTATGGGGCTATGAGCGAACTGCAGAACGCTCACCCCGACAGACTGTTTATTGTCGCCGGAGATTTCAACCATGCAAATCTCAAGACAGTGCTCCCTAAATTCCATCAGTATGTGGACTTTGCAACGAGAGGGGCTGAACGGCTTGATCTTGTTTACACAAACATCCCAGGCGTGACGGGCGGAGCCCCGCCCCACCTCGGCTACTCAGACCACATCTCTGTTATGTTAATCCCAGCATACAGACCGCTCGTCAGACACACAAAACCGCTTCAGAAGCAGGTGAAAACCTGGCCAGCAGGAGCCATCTCTGCTCTTCAGGACTGTTTTGAGTGTACTGACTGGCACATGTTCAGGGAGGCTGCAACATATGGCGATTCTACCAACTTGGAGGAATACACAGCATCAGTTTCCAGCTACATCAGCAAGTGCATTGATGATGTCACTTTCTCCAAGACCATCACCACACGCTCCAACCAGAAGCCGTGGATGACTGCGGAGGTGCGCACGCTGCTGAGGTCCGAGACTCCGCCTTCAGAGCAGGCGATAAGGCAGCCCTAAGAACAGCTAGGGCCAAACTGTCACGGGCAATCAGAGAGGCAAAGCGCACACGCCCAGAGAATCCACAGTCACTTCCAGGACAGCGGTGACACGCGCATGTGGCAGGGCATCCAGGCCATCACCAACTACAGGACAACATCAGTTGCCTGTGACAAAGATGCCTCCCTTCCAGATGCGCTGAACGACTTCTATGCTCGGTTTGAAGTGCAGAACGACGTGATGGCGAGGAAGTCCACCCCTCCTCCCAACGACCAGGTGCTCTGTCTTACCACGGCAGATGTGAGGAAAACTCTACGTAGAGTCAACCCACGGAAGGCTGCTGGACCAGACAACATTCCTGGCAGAGTGCTCAGAGGATGTGCAGACCAGCTAGCAGATGTTCTTACCGACATCTTCAACATCTCTCTGAGCAGCGCCGTTGTTCCAACGTGCTTCAAGGCCACCACCATCATCCCCATGCCAAAGAAGTCTTCAGTGTCCTGCCTCAACGACTACCGTCCCGTCGCTCTTACACCCATCATCATGAAGTGCTTCGAGAGGCTCGTCATGAGGCAGATTAAGACCCAGCTGCCCCCTCACTAGACCCACTGCAGTTTGCGTGATCGTTCAAACCGTTCAACGGACGATGCCATCACCACAACCCTCCATCTGGCCCTCACCCACCTAGACAATAAGGACTCATACGTTCGAATGCTGTTCATAGATTTCAGCTCAGCATTCAACACAATCATTCCCCAGCACCTGATTGGAAAGCTGAACCTGCTGGGCCTGGACACCTCCCTCTGCAACTGGATCCTGGACTTCCTGACTGGGAGACCTCAGTCAGTCCGGATCGGGAACAGCATCTCCACCACCACCACACTGAACACTGGGGCCCCCAGGGCTGTGTGCTCAGTCCACTGCTGTTCACTCTGCTGACTCACGACTGTGCAGCAATGCACAGCTCGAATCACATCATCAAGTTTGCCGATGACACGACCGTGGTGGGTCTCATCAGCAAGAACAACGAGTCAGCATACAGAGAGGAGGTGCAGCGGCTGACGAACTGGTGTAGAGCCAACAACCTGTCCCTGAATGTCGACAAAACAAAAGAGATGGTTGTTGACTTTAGGAGAGCACAAGGTGAACACACTCCGCTGAACATCGACGGCTCCTCTGTGGAGATCATCAAGAGCACCAAATTTCTTGGTGTTCACCTGGCGGAGAACCTCACCTGGTCCCTCAACACCAGCTCTATCACCAAGAAAGCCCAGCAGCGTCTCTACTTTCTTCAAAGGCTGAGGAAAGCACATCTCCCAACCCCCATCCTCACTACATTCTATAGAGGGACTATTGAGAGCATCCTGAGCAGCTGCATCACTGCCTGGTTTGGGACTTGCACCGTTTCGGACCGCAAAGCCCTGCAGAGGATAGTGAGGACAGCTGAGAAGATCATTGGGGTCTCTCTTCCCTCCATCAAAGACATTTTCAAAAAACACTGTATCCATAAAGCAACCAGCATTGTGGACGACCCCACACACCCCTCACACAAACTCTTTACCCTCCTCCCGTCTGGCAAGAGGTACCGAAGCATTCGGGCCCTCACGGCCAGACTGTGTAACAGCTTCTTCCCCAAGCCATCAGACTTCTCAATACTCAGAGACTGGTTTGACACACACACGTGTCCTGAGTTGCACTTTAATAACTGTCACTTTATAACTGTCTGCTACCTCAATAACTGCTATGTGCATAGAACATTATCTCATAGTATGTTATGTTTACATTTTTAGAAACTGTCATCTTTTTGCACTACTGAGTACTGGTCGGCACTGCACTGTCTATTGTCCTGTTCATTGTCAGTATTTGTTGTACTGTCCTGTACTTTTTGCACATGTTTGCACGTGCACTTTATATAGGTATATATAGGTAGTTTATATAGGTATTTTATTTCGTTGTGTAGTCTCATGTGGTCCTATGTTGGTCCTTTGTTGTTTTTATGTAGCACCATGGTCCTGGAGGAACGTTGTCTCGTTTTGCTGTGTACTGTACTAACTGTATATGGTTGAAACGACAATAAAAACCACTTGACACTTGACTTGACACTTGAAAATGATTGTCATTGTATTATGTTATAAGATATTATAATCTCTTCCTAGTTACAAATCACCCGGTTTGTTCAATATTGTTTGAACATGTTGATTTGATGACATGTTATATGTTTACTGCTGCTGTAATATTGAGCACATGCAATGATCGTGCAATCTGCGTGTCATTGTTTACTTTATTATTTTATTATAATTGGCACGCAGTTAACCCATTTGTTGATTTATATATTATTTAATAACTGAATGTTTATATAATTTACTGATATAATTACAACTGTTTTTTCTTTGTTTCTATTTTGTTTGTTACAGACCACACATTTGTGAATTAACATATACAAAACTCCTTTGAATAAATAAGTTAAACTGGGATTCCATTTCGTGTTTCTTTTACCGGAAACACACACCACTGTGCACCATCTTGACTGCATTAATCCTGAACCCCTGGAGCATCCCAAATGCTCGTACATGGTCCTTCGAGCCGGATTGCCTCAAGATGGATCCTGAAAATCCTAGTGCAACTGAGCCCGTCGTCCGACCTCGCCCTCTAAGAGAGAGACATCTTCCTGCCCATCTGGCCGATTATGACGTCCAGCTCCCGCCTAACCTGCACCTGGACCCACTTCCTGCTGATTCGTCTTCACAGAGACCATCCAGGTCAAGACATGAGTCTAGATCCATTTCTTCTGGTACGGTTTCCAGTACTTCATCCAGATCCAATCGCCAGGCACAACGCAGATCTCCCAAACATGGACTCTCCGATCTTCACTGCCATGTTGGAGGAAAGGCTAAAGACTCTGGACTTGGAAGAACTTCAACAGCAGATCGAAGAGGACGCCATTGTAGATAAAGAGTGTGAGAGACTTGATGCTCAGGCTAGAGAAGCAGAGTATAGACAGGAACAAGCCACTAAGGCTAGAGAGTTGCTAGCTAAGCAGGTAGAGACCCGGCGGCGCCTTAAAAAGGTTCGGAATGAGCTTGAGGTTGCTAAATATGTTTGTGGACTTATTACACATGAATCTCAAGATGTTAATGCTTCTGATTCACAGTTCAGCCATGTTGTTGACCTATTGTCAGAGGTAAGCAAACAACACATAGTCGCTGTTACCAATGATCTTAAGTCATCTGTCGAATTAATGCATCGTCATTCTACCCCTTACCCTGTTCATTTTATACCTGTGTCATCAGTTATTCCTCACCCTGTACCACCCGCTGTACACATTACTGCTTCAGTAGCTGAACCCCCATTCAGTTCTGTCATCTCAGCTGCTGAGGTAACCCAGCCCACCATGGTTACAAGGTCATCTGCTTCGTTAGTTACAGCACAGCCCACATTAATGTTTAGGCCAGATAATGATGTTCCCCTAACCTTTAACCCGGCTGTGGTGGCTAGGCCGCACCATTACTCAGATACTTCTGTCACTTATAGTCAGACACCCTCTGTCAGTGTCCTGCCTATAGTCCCACCTACAGTTCCTGTAACATTAAGGGCTCCCTTACATACTCAGACTTATCAAGCTATGAATCATAGCCCTCATTGGACAGCACTATCGCACCCTGTTCCCCCACCTGACGCCCATCATAGTCGAGCAGTATTGTACCCTGCCCCAGCCCAACCACCTGGTCTGGAAATGTTAGCTGCCTCAGCTTATGGTGTCCCAAAGCCAGCTATCTCAAACTTCGACACTGGCCGGGAAAGTGACTTTGCACTACTGAAAATGGCCTTAGACAATGTAATGAATAACCAACCTCATTTAAGTGAACATTACAAATACCAGGTCCTTTTAAGTCACTTAAAACTCCCCAGTGCTCTTCAGTTGGCCAAAGCATATATGCATGACCCCAGGCCATACACAACCTCCTTACAAGCGCTGCAGGACAAATATGGGCAACCACGTCAACTGGTCCAGTCCGAATTAGGTGCCATACTGAATGCACCATCAGTCAAGTTCGGTGATGCAGAGGCTTTTGATTTTTTTTCCCTATCTATCCAAACATTAATAGGGATGCTTAGAACGTTGGAGGGCCCAAACGGATACGAGCTGCGCTGTGGTTCTCACGTTGACCGATTGTTAAGCAAGATGCCACCATCATATCGCGATGGGTTCGTTGAGTACTGTTTCAGCCGAGGTATTCTACAAACTGGCACAGACCGCACTTATACGTTACCTGACCTGTCTGCATGGCTGCAGATGAAGTCACAGGCAAAACGCATCTCCAATAAAGCAGCTACACTGTATCAGACTGATACTGTTAGATCCACTAAGAAAGATCAGCAAAGGTCAGTACCTTTTTGCCCAAAGGAGAAATCCACATCTTTCTTGTATTCAGCTGAGGCCATTTCAGTTTGGCATGGACAGTCAAAATCTAAGACCCCTTCTAAAATTCAACCCTTTTGCCCATATTGTAACTCTAAGGATCACTTCCTTAACGTGTGTCCAAAGTTCAAGACACTGACCACAGATCGAATAGTACAGTGGATCTCCAAAGAGAAGCGCTGTTGGAAATGTCGGCGAAATCATAGCCCAGACAGTTGTAATCTAAAAAGAACCTGTACAAACTGTAAAGAGTTACATCTGACCATCTTGCATGATGCAGCCTTACAGATCCAAAAGAGTGTGCTAATGGTCAATGTTCCTACCCCTCAGGTATATTTAGACCAGCCCAACCGATCTCAGAAAGTAATGCTGAAGAGAGTCAAGGTTCTACTGCACAATCGAGAGAAAGTCATGGAAACATACGCCCTGCTGGATGATGGTTCAGAGCGTAGCATTGTTCTGTTACAGGCTGTAGACCAGTTGAATCTACCGACGGAACCTGAAACACTCACTTTACGTACTGTTCATCAGGATGTAGTTAATCTGCATGGATCCACTGTTTCCCTTCATGTGTCACCCATGCACAGACCATGCAGAAAATTCCTGATTCCTCATGCTTTTTCCGCAGATAACCTGAGACTTTCAGGAAACATTCTTACCCTGTGTCAGCTCTTCAGCGCAAGTATGAGCATATCAGGACCTTGCCATTACTCTTGATGGACCGAGCCCAACCTCTACTGCTCATTGGGTCTGATATGCCTCACCTGCTTACTCCTGTTCAGCCAGTGTGCATAGGACCTGCAAATGGACCGATTGCCGTCTGTACCAGACTTGGTTGGACCCTCCAAGGTCCCATTGGGCTCAGTCAAACCACTCTTTCCACTTCACGGTGTTTTCACATAACCACGACCATACCGAATACAGAGTTATTCAAGAATGTGGAACGCCTCTGGCAAATTGATACTCTGCCCTACGTAAACGAGAAGACAGCCACTTGTTCCAAACAAGACCAATATGCACTCACTCTTCTCCAGACAAATACTACAAAGGTAGAAGTCAGTGGAGTTATGCGATATGCCACTCCCTTGCTTAGACGGCCAAATGCTGCACTTCTTAAAGCCCCAAAAGAAGCAGTAATGGCGAACCTTCGAAGCACTGAGCGTAGACTTGCTAAAGACTCTAAGCGAACCGAGTCTTACTGTTCTGAAATGAGGAAACTGCAAGAAGCTGGCTATGTGGCAGAAATATCAATGCAAGAAGCTGAGCAATCTTCGGAGTCGTGGTACATCCCTCACCATATGGTGACGCATAACAACAAAGACAGAATTGTTTTTAACTGTTCTTATTCATACCAAGGCCAATCTTTAAATGACATCCTCTTGCCTGGGCCCGTTCTCGGTCCGTCTCTACTTGGTGTCTTGCTGAGGTTTCGTGAATACCCTGTGGCCATCAGCGGAGATGTAAAGGGCATGTTCCACCAGGTTCGCCTCTTGCCAAGTGATAAATATATAGTGCGTTTTATGTGGAGAGACATGCAGAGGACAGAACAGCCTAGGATCTACGAATGGCAAGTTTTACCATTTGGCACAACGTGCAGCCCGTGCTGTGCCATATATGCACTCCAGGAAATTGCTCAGAACCACCCACAAATGGACCCAGCTCAGGTGAGAACGGTCAAAGATTCCTTCTATATAGACAACTGTCTCCATAGCCTTCAAACTGTTGCTGAAGCTAGAGCATTGGTAGATGACCTACGGCAGCTTTTGCTCACCGGTGGGTTTGAGCTCCGTCAATGGGCCAGCAACAGACCCGAGGTTATCCAGCATCTTCCCTCTGAAGCAAGATCACAGAATAGTGAACTCTGGCTATCACAGAAGAGCACTGACCTCCTGGAAGGTACACTCGGACTACTGTGGAACTGTCTTAAAGACTCGTTCAACTACAAACCCAGCCAATCTGGATGCCTTGAACCCACTCTGCGTAATGTATACAGAGTTTTGGCATCTCAATATGACCCACTGGGTTATCTAATTCCATTTACTACCCGAGCCAAAGTGCTGGTCCAGGATTTGTGGAAGAACAATCTTGGGTGGGATGACACAATCACATCTGACAGCCTGTTGAACAGATGGCAAGACTGGCAACAAGAGCTCGAAAGTTTGAATCAGATTGCGATCCCGAGGTGTTACACTTCATTTGAGGGCCATGGGGAAATCCTCAATCGGCATTTACATATATTCTGCGACGCATCTGAGAGGGCTTATGGCTCAGTGGCATACATGCGCACAGAAACCAATGAAGGACATGTATATGTCTCATTTGTGTTAGCACGTTCTCGAGTGGCACCTCGGAAGCAAATGACGATCCCTCGGCTGGAACTAAGTGCGGCACTTACCGGAGCGCAGGTGGCTAATATCCTTCAAGCAGAACTAACTGTGGACATCAATAATGTCATTCTCTGGTCAGACTCATCCACTGTCCTCCAATGGCTTAAATCTGAATCATGCAGATACAAAGTCTCCGTGGGAACACGAGTGGCCGAAATTCAGTCACTGACCGATATTGATTCTTGGAGGTATGTTGATTCAGCTTCCACTCATTCAACAGATGATTCAGAGGATTACATATCAGCAGAGAAGCTACTTATACAACATGCTCAGAAAGATTCCTTTCCTGAGGATTTCAAGGCTCTCGCTTCTGAGCGACCATTACCATCCAACAGCAGATTAGCATCCTTATCACCTGAGTATGATAAAGCCAGTGGGCTTATCAGGGTTGGAAGGAGACTCAGACATGCTAATCATATAGAATTGGATGCAATACATACCGTTGTGCTTGATCCGCAACACAACCTAACCAAGCTTCTGATCAAGGAATATGATGCCTCCCTTTTACATCCTGGGCCAGAAAGAGTCTTTGCCGAACTGAGAAGACGATACTGGATTCTGAGAGGAAGGGAAGCTATCAAGAAGCATCAATACATGTGTATGGTCTGCCAGAAATGGCGTGCCAAGCCTAATATACCCAAAATGGCCGACCTCCCACCAGCACGTCTACGTCTATACAAACCCCCATTCTATTCCACTGGAATGGACTGCTTTGGTCCATTCGCAGTGAAGATCGGCCGACGAACAGAGAAAAGATGGGGAATAGTTTTCAAATGTATGACCACCCGTTGTCTCCATCTTGATCTCTTGGAGAGCCTTGACACAGATGCCTTTCTGATGTCTCTCCGCAGATTCATAGCTCGAAGAGGGAAACCATTCGAGCTCCTTTCCGACAATGGTACCAACTTTGTTGGAGGAAACAAAGAAATTAGATCAGCATATGATGCCATGGTGCCTAAACTAAGGGAACAACTTGCAGAACAACAGATTTCATTCAGATTTAATCCCCCGAGTGCCCCTCATTTCGGGGGAGCTTGGGAACGGGAAGTTAAGTCAGTGAAGCAAGCCCTAAAGGTAGTACTGAAGGATCAAACCGTGACTGAAACTGTACTGCGTACCGTGCTTATTAAGGTAGAGGGTATCCTAAATGCCAAGCCTTTGGGATACGTGTCCTCAGATGTGTCGGATTTGGACCCAGTTACGCCTAGCATCCTCCTAATGGGCTGCCACGATTCTTCACTCCCACAAGTGCTCTATGATTCAAGTAATCTTTTGGGAACCAGAAGATGGAAACATAGTCAAGTACTTGCTGACCATTTCTGGTCTAGATTCATCCATTACTATCTTCCGAATCTGCAAGAAAGACAGAAGTGGCGAAAGGATGGAGGAGACATTGGTCTAGACCAGGTGGTACTGATAGGGGCCCCGCAACTTCCACGAGCATGTTGGCCAGTAGGAAAAGTGACTAATACTTTTCCTGGACTTGATGGCCGTATCAGAACAGTTGAAGTTAAGGTACACAATCGCACATATGTAAGACCTGTATCCCGTATAGTCCCACTCCCTAAACTCTCTGATGATGACTCTATTGAGCCTACCAATTAGTCAGGGTTCCTCACTGTTTCAAATGTCCTTACACACATTTGGGGGCGGCTGTGTGAGAAATCCCTAACCACGCCCCCTGAGTGATTTGTATTATATAGCGCTCAGCCAGTTGTGGACATGCAAATCGGCATCTGAGTTACAAATTAGGCCGGCTGGTCTGTTTTTCAGCGACGTATATGTTTTTTCTCCGTGCGTAAATGATTACGGGTGAGTTTTCATATATATTTTCCCTTTGGTGTTAATATTATTGTTCTGAATGTCGAGATTTGCTCGTAAAATGAATGCAATTTAAACTGCGTCACAAAGTGAAACCGAACCGTTTTCATATTGGACTTTGAGCATGAAAATGATTGTCATTGTATTATGTTATAAGATATTATATTCTCTTCCTAGTTACAAATCACCCGGTTTGTTCAATATTGTTTGACCATTTTGATTTGATGACATGTTATATGTTTACTGCTGCTGTAATATTGAGCACACGCAATGATCGTGCAATCTGCGTGTCATTGTTTACTTTATTATTTTATTATAATTGGCACGCAGTTAACCCATTTGTTGATTTATATATTATTTAATAACTGAATGTTTATATAATTTACTGATATAATTACAACTGTTTTTTCTTTGTTTCTATTTTGTTTGTTACAGACCACACATTTGTGAATTAACATATACAAAACTCCTTTGAATAAATAAGTTAAACTGGGATTCCATTTCGTGTTTCTTTTAACGGAAACACACACCACTGTGCACCATCTTGACTGCATTAATCCTGAACCCCTGGAGCGTCCCAAACGCTCGTATAATGTGGGTTTAACCAAGTGTATCCAAAAGCCTATAATTCCTCAAATAAATATTCAAATTTCTAAAACATTTTTGGAGATTGGGTGCTTTGTGGCTTTATAACAGTTAAAAAGTAAAAATAAAAATTACTACCATAACAATTATCCTGTTTCAGGATTGTTGAACACAAGACATCAGTCATATTTAACACCAGTTTACAAATTCAGCAACTTACAATATGCATATACTTATAAAATACATACCATTTTTAAATACTTTGAAAGTTCTTAAAAGGCTTGAACCCTGACAATTGCTGCTTGTAGCTATATTTGTTATTATAATTTTTCCGCTCTTTAGTCTATGGCTGCCCATAGAACTGTTTACAGGAAAGATATGAAATTTGGCAAACAGATAGAGGACAGTCTGATGTGTTACTACAGCAAATTTGGCATCTCTACCTCAAAATCTGTAGTGCCACCAACTGCCCAAATTTGCACTCACATTTATGTTAATAACTTTTGAACCGTGGGTCCTAGAAATGAAAAGATTTTTTCCTCTGATTCCATGGCTCAAGTTGATTCGATTACACCCTATGACTTCATTTGAAAATTATTTCGCCATATTGAATTTCCAGAAAAACCTACTTTTTCTAACTCTCCCTATGCCATTTCTCCGATTTGCACAAAAATTGGCCTACTTCATCTAGAGACACTCCCGACAAATTGTTACTCACAGAATTTTGATGAACCATACCATTTTTCAAAATTTTACTTGAGGCTGTATCTTTGAGGGATTGGGATGAAATTGGTCAGGTGTTATCAACATTAGGCCCTGAGGTGACCTGCAGCGTTTTGGCACATTGCCCCCTTCTGATCACGATATATGAAAAAAGCTAATTTTTGCTTATAACTTCTGAACAGTTTGTCATACATTTTTATGGCAGCTTTTTAGTAGCTACAGACACTATCCTTCCTTGCACCACGAAATTTTGTAATTTTGTATTCTTCCACTTGCTCTCTATTTTCTGAGCTACTCTCTTGAGAGCTTGATTGTGGTCATTGTACCATGTTGCAAGGCTTTTTTCTTTCATTTTCTTTAATTGAAGGGGGGCGACGTTATCAAGAGTGCTAGAGAATACATTATTTATATTTTTTGTTATTTCATCAAGTTCTTCTAGTCTTTTTGGCTTACTGAGTATGTGAGATAAATCTGGAAAACTATTATTGAAGCTATCTTTAGTGGTTGTGAGAATAGTTCTACCTGAACAATAGCGTGGTGTAGATGACATATTGTTCATTGTTAGTTCATGTCACTAATGTAGCTAAGTAATATTAAAGGGGTCATGACATGGTTTTTTTTATTGTATTATTATGTTCCCTTAGGTGCAATTATAGTATTAATATATTTTTTTTTAAGAAAAACTTTTAAAATCTAGTGATTTATGACCTTTTCCCACCCTGTTTCTCATCCTCTGATTCAAACAGTCTGTTTTGGGGGCGTTTTCCACTTAAGACTTCAGTGTTAACGCCCACTGTTATGATTGGCTAACGTCAGTGCCTATGTATCAATTATTGACGCCCCCAGCCAGAACAATATGCAAGTAAACTAAGTAAAAACACTGTGATTATTCATAATGAATGAAATTGCGCTTTAAAAAGTAGTTTAAAGTTTAAAATAGATTACTTACAGTTTGCGTCGTCGTTGTTCCCAGAATAGTCGGCACGGACTTATCTTTGAGCAACAGTTTTTTGGCAAAGCCAGCATCATATTGAGATTTGTTCTCAAAACAGTCATCCTTAAAATGTACAGAACAAACGCTTAAGTTAACACTGCCGTGACTGGGACATCCGCAAAAAATAAACTGCATCCATTTTTCCCTGATGTCTGGATCTTTCGGCAGTTTATTCAGAGGTTTTGTTTGACCACAGCCAGGAACAGCACATCTGTGTGGCATCTTAATTTTCCTGTGCACAAGTAGTCTCTGTCAGAGCTCGCTGTCCATCGAGTGAACACTTGTGAGGCGCACGGCGATACGAAATGAGCGTAGTTGTCTTGCGCTTAAAGCGTAGTTATCTTGTGCTGGAGGCGGTCATATGCAAACGCTGGTACGTCACTTCTAACCGTCACGTCACTTCTAACCATGAATCCAGAACGAGCTGTATTTTGAGCTTGATTAAATAAATGATTCGTTTAGAATGGGGAGGACGTCTTAAAATATTAAACTTGCAGGACATTTTAATGATACAAAGACCTCTTATATACCAAAAGATCAAGGCAAATTTGGTTTCTCATGTCATGACCCCTTTAACAAATACAAGTGTACTGCAAGTGTTACCCATGAAAGTAACACAAAATAAGAAAATGCTGTTTAAAATAGTTTTAGATAGTTTTAATAGTATAGGACATGTCTGACAGTGCTTAAAATTCCATTTGAACTACGCACATAAATATGTATAAATGTTTATTTAGAGGAACAAAATCAATGAAAACAAAAAGTAGGCCAGAATGTGGTCAAAATTGAATAAAAGTTCAAACATAAGTAAGAATCATGTAACTACAGCAATGTGGGGGGAAAATTAAGGATAAATAAAATAACATTTTATATAGTCTATTAATACAAAACCTCATAATATATATTTGTAAACAAATGTAAAAAAATAAATACAGACCTCTTGGAGATCTTTGCACTATGTGAGTTTTTTTGGTGTCTCGACAGTGTCTGAATTCATTCCCCAGCAGATTACTCTTGACAAAACATGAAAAATCTTTATGATTTGACAAGCGCTGTTTCTGCTATCTTAAAATAATCTGCTATTCTGCTATCTAGACAAAATAATCCTCAAAGACTCAAATAGCAACAAAGCAATATTTTTCATACTTTATTTCCTGCGTTTCTGTTCTGCATGTGCATTATTCAGTAAGTTGTGTGATCTGTGTCTAATAATACTGTGAAAAGAACCTGTGCTCCTGTTCCCAGTAATGCTTTGTGTTATGAATAAATTATGCAGATCAATGTGTAATATAGTACTTAGCTTTTCTTCTTGCCATTTTTAGATACACCGCTGTTATTTTATTTGTTGTAATCTTCAGTTATTTGTCTTTTTGTGATTTTTCAGAGCTCATTTTATACTTAATGTGATGTTTTTAGGTTTTTTTTTTATGTTAAATGATCAGGTCCACACATGTTCTCCTGTGAGTGTGTGCACGATAGAAACCATTATACTGCAGAGTATTTCAAAATAAAAGTTATTAATCTTATGACTTGTTAATTTACTTTGCACGTGCACGAAATTCAGTATTTCAGAAGCACACAAACTGGACTGATATCTCTTATTATAAGGCAATGTTCATACAGAACATCCTATAATCATGCTTTGCACTCACTATTTCATTGTCACAGTCGTATGGTTTATTGTTTGAAAACTATTACAAATATTAATTAATTTACATATTTATTAAAGAGAGAATTCTGTTTTCTGACACAATTGTATTTATTCTAATAGATTTTTTATTGACCTTACTTAAACTCAATATATAAACACAGTAATAAGTCCTTTGCACCCGTAACTATATATAAAAAAAAAGCTTGCACACAATGTCCATTGAAACAATCTTTCATTTTTATTAAGAGGCCAAAAATGTGCCAAAGTGCCCAGTGCAAAACAAAACGTTTTTGATTTAAATCGTCATCAGTGTACAAGTAAAAGCAGCACTCTTGATTCCAGACTAAAGTGTTATGTTCCAGTACGTTATGTTTGGTGCATACATGTTTGTCTGTCTGTTTGTATTCTGCTATCCTAAGATGAGTAGCGGCACCTGATGTTAATCAACGCTCTTGAGAATCTTCCTCTTCTGATTGGCACCTGTGGCCATGTGCTCTGATATAAAAGCTGTCCAGTTTGGAGTTACGAGAGAGACATTTTCTCAGTGGTCTCGCTTGCTGAGTCCCTTTCTTCTGTCCCAGATGTTGGATAATTTCTCCCTGTGATTATGTATAGTGTTAGGTATTGTAATTACGTGTAATTCTATCGCAAGGGAGTTTTGTTGCACTGATTCTAATTGGACATTCATTGTTATCCCTGAGTGCAGGGCGAGTTGTATTATCTTGTTTCTTTTTTTATTTAATGAGTTAATTTTAAGGAAGCTGTAGGGAGGTGGGCACCAGTTATTTTGTTTATCTTTTTCTCCTGTTAATGGTTAGAGGGGGAGTAAGTTTTAATATTGTCTTTTTTTTGCATCTTTGTTTTGTATATAGATTATTTAATTGACTAACACAGGTAGACTTTTGTTATTTGAGGCTTAATCATTACGCCCTTTACCTCGTTTTAGGCCTCCATCGTCTAATTATATAATCACCTTGCATTCTGTTTTTGATATAGGTAAATATGTACAATTGGTACCACAGTTTCGTGAAGCTGAGGTTGATTCACATTTTACTGCATTTGGCAGTAAAATTTAATTGTGGGTATTGATTCTCCAATGTAATTTGGTAAACAAAGCTCAAGAGGTTTGTTCTGCATTGCCTGCAGAACAAGCTCTTTATTATGACGTTCAGCTTATGAGTTAGTGCCAAAAGCATATCATCAGAGATTCAGGGAACATTAAAAAAAAGCCAAACAAACATTTGTAGAGTTTGCTAGAGAAACGAAAGTTATCTTTGATACGTGGTGAACCACTAGTAAGATTGAGACTTTTGATCAGCTTCAAGAACTTGTCTTATTGGAGGACTTTAAAAATTGCTTGGTAGGGAATATCGTGATTCATCTAAATGAGCAAAAAGGAACATCTCGGTTACTATCGTAACAGATTTGCATGCCCCTCCCCCGGACATACGGGTATAAGAGCATCTATTCAGACAGGTTTTCAGCTGAGGAGCCGAGATTAAGGTCCCGGCCATTTCAGCAGCTAGTACAGTGCTGTGGCAAGAGGGACACAACGTCTTGTTCCCTCCATCAGGACATTCCCTCAATCGATGTTGTATCGATGTAGTGACACTAGGGGTCTCTATCTAAAAACGGCACAACACTGAACCGTGTTACGTGGACTGCTGATGCAGGTGCAAGCAAGCTGCTGCGTGCAAAAATAGCAGGTGATTCAGACTGCAAATAACCTAACCCTTTGCCCCACATTCCCCTGGGGGGAAGTGACGTAACTAGAATGGGAGCAGCTTTTCTCGATGTTATCTCTCCACAGATTGTTAGATGCGGCTGAAGCCATCTAATGCTACAACACGCATCTGGGAAGGCATTCTTTCCTATCCTATTCTTTCAGGTGGAAAAGACCCCATGGAGACCACTCCCCAGTAGGGGAGGTTAACATGTGGCAAAGTATGTCACATGGGCTTACCAGCCACATATGGAAGTGGCGCATTGGTAGGTCCTGCCTTGACAGGGAGGAGCTCTACAAACACAGCGACCAGGTGGCAGAGGGAACTCTAAGGGTCCGCTGACAGGGGGACTGTACTGCGGAAAATACATCACAGGAGATTATTGGAATAATCAGACCCTGTGGAGCACCTGTTCCAGTACAGGCAAGTTGGTGCCTTCGGTGGGTCTGGCTGCGAACTTCCTCCGCTGAATTTGGAGCCAGAGGGCTAGGGAGAAAGGACACCCAGGGTCCGTGACTTGTGGACTTGACTGGGGGAGTAGAGCGCACGTCTTCACCTCAGGGGAGGGGAAAGACACTATGCGCAAGCGATACAACCGGTCCGTATTACCGAATTCTACATGTTCGGACCTGTCAAAACATGGGACGAGACTGGCTCAACCCGGAGATTGTAAAATCTTGCGAAGGTATTGCTAAGAGGTCTGCTAGAGAGGTGCCATTGGCCAGTGCCCACGAGGATGCCACACTCCTCGTAGAGTGTGCTCAAACCTGCAAGGGCTCAGAGTGCCTAAAGCTCTGAGTGCGATCCAAATAGGTGCGCAAAGCATGCACCGGACATAGAAACGCTAAGGCTGGGTCTGCCTCCTCCTTGGGCAGCGATTGTGTGTTCACTACCTGATCCCTGAAAGAGGTCATAGGAACCTTGGGCACTTAGCCCGGTCTGGGACTCAGGATGACGTGAGAGTCTGCCGGACAATACTCCAGGTAAGTGTCGTTGACAGAGAACACTTGCAGGTCCCCAACCACAAAAAAAAACAATTCTTCTTGCACTAGATACAATACTATTCTGATGCTAGTGAAACTTTGTAGTATGGCACTTTTCATACAACATTTGTAAATCGCTTTCGATAAAAGCTGCTGCCAAATATGTAAATGTAAATTTTATGGGTTAAAGATTTGTTTACAGTTCAGTGGATTTGTAAACTTAAATGTGGGGTGTTGTGTTCCAGTACATTATGTTTCGTGAATGTTTAGTGCATACATGTTTGTATTCTGCTCTCCTAGGATGAGTAGCAACACCTGATGTTAATCAAAGCTCTTGAACATCTTCCTCTTCTGATTGGCACCTGTGGCCATGTGCTCTGATATAAAAGTGGTCCAGTTACGAGAGAGACATTTTCTCTGTGATCTCTCTTGTGGAGTCCCTTTCTCCTGACCCAGATACTGGAAAATGTCTCCCTGTGTTTATGTACCATGTGAGGTTTTATAGTTGCATGTAATGCTATCATTATTGTTATCCCTGAGTGCATGGCGAGTTGTATTATCTTGTGTTTCTTTTTTATTTATTTAATGAGTTAATTTTAAGGAAGCTGTATTTTTATTTGATCTTTTTCTCCTGTTTATGGTTAGAGAGGGAGTAAGGTTTGGTATTTTCTTTTGTTTGCATCTTTGTTTTGTATATAGAATATATAATTGACTAACACAGGTAGACTTTTGTTATTCTGTTACTACCCCCACACAACTTTATTGTTGATTTGATCAATTGTGGGAAAAACAAGGGAGGTCGTAATAAAAGCATTGACTCTAACTCTTCTAGTTGATGCATACTCAATAACAAAAATATATTAAAAAAAAATAGTATTTTATACATGGCATACTAGCATACACACATATCAAGAGATAAACATATATGCATAAAGTATGCATACATTTCAAGAAAGGATATGCATTTGATTAAACACAAACTAATTTCCATTTAATTATATAAAAATACCAATACATCTACATGAATTATATGGTATATAAATGTGCACGTTGGCACTTTGTGCACTCTTTTGGCCTCTTAATAAATATATTGGAGGATATTTTTATTATAACCTATGGTTATTGTGTGCGAGATTTTTCTTTCCTTGTATTTGACTTGTATTTAATATATAAGCTTTTTAGTGTTTGGCGCAGATGATTAAGCTGTTTTTCACTCTTATTATAAACACAGCTATAAGTATTTTGCACCCTTAATTATAATGATAATATTAACTTTCTAATTTTGTCTCCATTAAATCTGAATGTCACTACAAAGAAAAAATTTCACTTTCATTCAATAAGTGATTTTGATAATTTGTTCAGTTTTTCAGTGTGAAGAATCACTTTGCATGCTCGACTGAGGTGGGAGTAGTGGGAGTAGTGAGGGGTCAGATCCTGTTTTCGTCACCTGGGGAAGGTGGTGACTAAAAGGGTTAGAACTGCTGTAGTTAATGATGGAGTCAAACCCAGAGCACCTCCACACTCCATAGAGTTTTCCTGCAGATGGAGCAAATAAAGAAACATTGAATAAAACTTCACACTTCTGTGTAGTATCATGAACTAATGCTTTCTAAACTTTAATGGTTATTCTTTTCTAACAAATTTAAAGGTAATTTGTATTCTGGAAACCAAATCACCAGCTAAAATGAAATATTGAGCTCTGACCACATGGTCACAGATGCCCCACCCTGCATCATACTTTAAAGTGGTCATGTAACATTTTCTGAAGATTTGATATACTATGAAAACACTAACTTTCAGAGCTCAAAACTTTCTCCCCAGTCTAAAAAGACCACTTTTTGAAAATATGCTGCTGGCTTTTAAGCAATTTTCTAATAATAGATTTTAGCATATTTACTAACATTAAATATCATAAATTAAAAAATAAAATATGTACAAAATAAAAATATAACCCCTTTTAACTCCTAAACTCAGTTTCATGTCATTTATGGTTGCTTTTGTACCTCTTGGTGGAAGGGATGGCATGTGTCTGGTCGCCTTCGGTCTTTTTGAAACTTCAACCGCTCACATTTAAGAGACTCGTTATGTACAATGAAATTAAGGAATTAAAAAAAAAAAAAACATGACAAATGGCACTTGGATTATAACATAGATTGTCTTACACCAATGACCAAAATCAATGACAAAGTGTCTGAGACAATGAAAGCATTCATTTTATTATGTCTGTAATTAAAATCAAACTGGTCTTTCTGAAATCAATACAAATCTAAAATATCATATCAGCATATAAGATCAGTATGAGGTATCCAGGTGCTCTATAAAAAGGAATAAGTAGCCAAAGGTATCAACATTGTTTAATTTGTAATTAACCACCATGCACTTCTCTGCCAAAAAGCTTTCACTTTGTGAAGGATATACATGATCTCGATGGGCTCCATAGTGATGGGTCCAAAGTGGCTGCAGTCACATTTCTTGTCTATGACAACCATGAACAGATTACTGCTGGGGATTTGCTGAATAACAAATGATCTGAAGAAAAAACATTCAATGAGGTCTTTATTTCTTTGGGTTTTGATTGGAAATGCTTGTTGCTAACACAGCTGCTCAAAGAAAAAAGTAGTGTAGATGAAAACACACAGTTTAAGAAAAAGGTGGTGATGCAGTTCTTCTAAAGTCCTTTAATTTTAACATTTTACACATGTAAAATACATGCATATGCATTTGGCAGACACTTTTTTCCTGTATATAATGTATACATTTTACACCACAAACCTCTGCTTTGTCCAAACAGTACAACAGTACAGACTTACAGTACAATGAGCTATAAACTGAACACTTGTTTCTTTCACTCTTGTCCACCTAGGGCTATAACTTAACTCATTTAGTGTATATGACCTTCAAGATTAGGGGCTCTTCATTTGCTGACAGTGTGTGAATTTGCAAAGGCAAGGTTTAAAGGCAAGCCTACATCACTATTTGCACCCAAAGAAAGCCCCACATATTTCTGCATAATTTGAACACCCCTCACCCCTTGTGTGTTGGTTTATTAAATATTTATTATTTAGTTAATAAAAAGCTTCTCATTTGAGAAATCGTCTAGGTTACTATTGTAACCTCCATTCCCTGATGGAGGGAACGAGACGTTGTGTCGAATGAAGCGATACTAGGGGTCTATCTTGAAGGCCTCGGTTACCTCTGAACTTGAGAAAAGGCAAATGAGAAATTGGCAGACAGAATTTGCATGTCCCTCCCCCAGACATATGGGTATAATAGGAGGAAATCGTGCACCTGTCTATTCAGGTTTTGCACTGAGGAGCTGAGAATAAGGTTCGGCCATTACAGTGCTTGGTACAGCGTCGTGGCCGGGGGGACACAATGTCTCATTCCCTCCAACAGAGAATGGAGGTTACAATAGTAACCTAGACATTCCCCATGAGTCACTCACTCGATGTTGTGTCAAATGAAGTGACACTAGGTGTCCCTATTCAATCACGCCATGCGCTGAACCGTATATGTGAACTGCTGACGCAGGTGCGGGCAGGCAGTTGCGTGCCAAAGCAGCAGGCTGCGTCAGACTGCAGGTACCCTTCCCCAACGCCCCATAAAAACGTCATCAACTTTTTAAGTTCACGGCATCCCCGAAGGGGGGGGACAAGCGACGTGCCAAGCATGGGAGCAGGCCGCTCCAGCTGCACCTTTTCTCTCTCTATGGTTCACGCATAGAGTTAAAGCGGCTGGGGCTATTTAACGCCATAACAAGCATCGGGAAAGGTGTTCTTTTCCAACTCTTATTTCATTTTAATTTCATTTATTTAGATCTCCATTAGCTGCACACAAGCAGCTACTCTTCCTGGAGTCGATACAATCCAACATGCCAATTCTTTCAGGGGAATAAGACCCCGTGGAGACCACATCCTGAGGGAGGTTAAATGTGGTGAATACGTCACATGGGTTTTCAGGCCACATGTGGAAGTGGAGCAGTGGTAGATCCTACCTAGCGAGGGAAGAGTTGCTACAAACACAGTAACCGGGGGGCAGAGAGGACTGTCCAAGGGAGACGCGGGTCCGCCGGCAGGAGGACTGTACTGTGGAAAATACACACAGAGGGATTAATCCATGATGGCCAAACCCTGTGGAGCACCTATTCCAGTACAGAGTAGTTAGTACCCGTAGTGGGTCTGGTCGGGAATTCTTCCGATGAATTCGTGGACCAGAGGGCTAGGGAGGAAAGACATCCAGGGAGCACAAGTTTTGTGGACTCCTGGGAGAAAGAGCGCACGTGATCGCCTCAGTGGAGGGGAAGGGTGCTATGTGCAAGCGGAACACCCGGTCAGCCATTCCGCATTACCGAGTTCTACGTGCTTGGACCTGAGAAAATACGGGACGAGACCGACTCAACCCTGAGATTGTAGAATCTCGTAAAGGGTGTTGGGTGTTACCCAGCCCGCCGCTCTGCAGATGTCTGAAAGGGAGGTGCCGTTGGCCAGTGCCCACAAGAACGCCACACTGCTCATAGAGTGTGCTCGAACCTGCAAGGAGGAAGACACGGCCTGGGTCTGATAGGCCAGCCATGGCGATGATGACCCAGTGGGCAACCTCTGTTGGAGACAGAGCTCTGCATGGGGTCCACATAAGTACGCAAAGCCCGCACTGGACACAGCAATGATAAGGCTGGCTCTGCCTCCTCCTGGGGCAGATTCGCTTACAGATTCACTACCTCTGAGGGAGTCGTAGGAACCTTGGGCACGTAGCCCGGTTGAGGTCGAGAACGCTCGCAGGTCCCCAACCCTCTTGATGGAAGTGAGCTCAATCAGGAGGTCCGTCTTCAAAGTGAGGGCTCTAAGCTTGACTGACTCTAGCGGGTCGATGGGGGTCTCTGAAGGCCCGAAAGGACCATGGAGAGATCACGTGAGGGGAATAGGCATGGCCTGGGAGGGTTCAACTTCCGGGTACCTCTAAGGAACCTGATGATCAGGTTGTGTTTCCCTAAGGACTTGCTGTCCACTGCATTGTGGTGAGCTGACATGGCGGCTACTTAGACCTTCAAGGTGGAGGGGAACAGCCTCCCCTCCAGCCTCTCCTGCAGACATGAGAGCACTGACCCGACTGCACATCTCTGTGGGTCTTCAGATTGGGAAGAACACCAATTCGCAAACAAGCACCACTTCGAGGCCGTAAAGTTGTCTTGGTTGATCGTGTCTACGACAGCAGGTGGTAGGCCACATGGATCTTCCGCTGCCCGTCCAAGGGCCAGACACTGAGTGCGTGTGGATGCCAGAGGGTGACCCATCCCTGAGAAAGAAGATCCCTTCTCAGGGGAATTTGCCTGGGAGGTGCTGTCGTGAGGAGAGTAAGATCCGAGAACCAAGTCCGAGTGGGCCAATAGGGAGCCACTAGGGTGACTTGTTCCTCATCATCCCTGGCCTTGCACAGCACCTGTGCAAGTAGGCTCACTGGGGGACTCACTGCATCTGTCCCGAGGGAAGCCTCCATTATGGAGTACCAGAGCGGGCAGTGGGAGGTCTCTTGGGAAGTATACAAGTCCACCTGTGCTTTGTCGAACCGCTCCCAAATCAGCTGGACCACCAGAGGGTGGAGCCTCCACTCTCCGCTAAGCATGCCCTGTCGCGACAGCGTTTCCGCTGCCATGTTGAGGCTGCCCGGGTTAGACTGAGTCTAACTCCATGCCAAGAAAAGAGATGCTCTGAACCAGGGATAGTCTCTGTGTACCTGTGGGTGCACAGAGACTCTCGAGAGTGAGCTAGAATCAGCCAGTCATTGAGGAAATCGAGTATGCAGATACCCACTTCCCTTAGCGGGGCAAGGGAGGCCTCTGCATCCTTCGTGAAGACGTAAGGGGACAGGGACGAGCTGAGGCAAAAGTGAGACATGTAAGTACGCATCCTTCAGGTCTACCACTGCGAACAATTCTAGATGCTAGACACACGTTAGAATAAGTTGTTGCGTGAGCACCTTTGAAATGGAGTCTGTGTGAGGCCCTGTTCAGGACTCATAGGTCCAAGTTTGGCCGCCACGCACCGCCTGTCTTGGGTACAATGAAGTGAGGGCCGTAGAACCCTGGCTTCATCTCAGCTGGAGGGACGGCTTTATCGCATCCCTGTGGGGTGAGTGCCTGGCGAACGAAATGGTTGGATGGTCCCGGCCAGCCAGCACAACGGTTTGGAAGCATAAGCGATGAGTCCAAGCTCCGAGCGGGGGGCACTAAGGGGACGATCATGTATGACATACCCGGTGGGGCTTCGCAGTGGGGGGAGCAGGTAATATTATGTTGGGGAGCAAAGTTGCGTCCTGAAACAGTTGTGCTGAGAAGAAAACTCAAAGCACTTACCTACCTCCGCGTACCCAGCTGGGGGTGGGAAAGTGACTGAGGAGGAGGTCCTATGGAGGCATCCTCTAGACTTGTCAGAACTGGCCCACCCAGAGTCTACAGTCGAAGGCGTGGAGGCGAGGGGACCGTGTCCATGGGGCCATGACTGTAGGTGTTTGGCACCAGACCACCGTGAGAACGGCGTGTGGGGGCATCAGACGCTGCTGTGACGCTCTCCGATGCAGCGGGGAAATCATCATCCAGCTCACGGGGTCCGAGGGAGACATCAGACTGGCCGTGGGGCGAGCCGGTCTTGCATCGAACCCGGACGGAAGCAAACGAGTGTGCTGGGGGGCGGGTGGTTCGTGGGGATTTACCCGACGAAACCGAGCCCGCTGCAATCCCCAAATAACCTTCAAAACCAGCCGCACCGGCACCAATCACGTAGCAAGGAGACGCGGGCGGCTGAAGTTGCTTTCTCTCGGAGGAAAGAAAGCCATGACCGCAACGTTGCCATGGTTGTGTTCTCGCAATGAGAACATGAACCATTCATAAACGCTTCCTGCGTGTGATCGCAGTCCAGACACGCGAGGCAGCTCTTATGAGCGTCAGAAGCAGAGAGATATCTGCCGCATCCAGGAAATACACAAAGGCGGAAAGACATCTTTAAAAAGACGCGTCTTGAAAAAGACGTTCAACGCCAATGTGTATACTCTATTAGAGAAATGATACTCTTTTACAGGTCTGTTTGCTCTTTAAGGGAATGCTGTCAAAGTCCTCAGGGGCGAGGAATGCACTGGCGTGCAGAGAAGGGAGAAAGCCGCTGGTAATAGGCTCCAACAGCAATGCTCTTAGAGGCGAGTGGAACAGTAGTGGAACACCAGCTTGCTGAACACACAACCGCTTGGCTCCAAAGAAAACATCTGAATGGACAGATGCACGATTCCCTCCTTTTATACCCGTATGTCTGGGGGAGGTACATGCAAATTCTGTCTGCCAATTTCTCATTAGCCTTTTCTCAAGTTCAGAGGTAACCGAGGCCTTCAAGAAAGACCCTAGTGTCGCTTCATCCGACACAATGTCGAGTGAGTGACAGACGGGGAAATGTAATTTAAAAGCTTGGAATCTGGACTTGGTATTTAAGGTTTGGTGGATGTAACATGAACCAGAAATGTGCCTATATTACAGATGCATGCTGATTTGAATAACAAATAAATGACAATTTGCATAAATTATATGGTGTCCATTTATTTGAAAAGATCTTCCCAAATTTTTCAGCTTCCTGCGAGGTAAGATGCGTTTCATGAAGAAACACAATATAAAATTTCTTACGTTTAAAAAAATAAATAACCTTCCTTCTTTTTATGGGGTGCCCCAGCCCATTCACATTCCACGTGGAGAGAGATAATAAACTTATATTAACATCTGACATTTTGACATATCAGAAAAAATAGATTGTGTGTCAAACATAAAATTATAAAGACCAGTTCCCACATTAGTGCAACAGTCAAACCCCGAAATTCCCCCAGAACCAAACAAACAGAAAAAAGATAAAACCTGTGCATTAACCCCGCGCACGTCAGCGCCAACTGGCGTCCATCCCTCTAAACTCAAAAATCCACGACAACTTTGCCTTTGTATTGCTCAAGTTCGGTGCGTCTATACAAATTCTGCGAGACAGAATTACATGACAGAAAATAATCTATAAAACAAACTCCAGCCAATAGGCAGAATAAACACAAAGAACATGAAGATTCATTCACAAAACTGCAATGAAGGTGTGTTCCTCCACAAAATATACTCCAGCCAATAGCGTAAAAATAAAATAATGAATAATAATAATTTCCATTCAGTTTCTTCTGACAGTCTAACGAACGTTCAGTGAGCCAGCTGTTCAGGAGTGCAGCAGATTACCTAATCCTTCCAATGTCCTACAAAAAAAACTCCACAAAACAAACTCCAGCCAATAGGAGGAATCAATGAACATGCAGATTCATCCACAAGTGTCCCAAAGGAGTGTTACTCCACAACACTGACGTGCGGTCTGGGTAGGCAAACTAGGCACTGCCTACCCTGCCAAAATTCAAAAATAAATAATAAACTTGTATTTGTATTTTTACTTTTTATTCTTGTGATTTATATATGCAATATGTGTGTTATTCCAATTGTTTAGACGTTATGATGACAAATGTAGCAGTTACGCATAATCAACTAAAAACAAATGGTAGAATAAGCAGTGCTTTTACGGTCCATTCATTGCAGACGACACGCGGAAAACCCATGTTGCGCATGCGCACTTCGATCCTGTATTCTTTAACATGTACGGCAAAAAGCACAAATCTGCTGTGCCTTTTGACGTAAATATGTTATGCCTGTAATCATAGTTACGTATCAGACATGGACCAATGAAAATCGAGATATTCCTGGACATTTGCGTAGCTAACGTCATTACACCACAGCTAGCGTACATGCCTAATCCCCGCCAAATTCAAAATCAAAATGACAGCACCGGCCGTAATCACGGAATTAAGAATTTTTTCCAAGCTCGATTTTAATTCCAAATATGAGTTAATTGCAAGAGGGAGGTCTACGTCAGCCTTAGATGGACTAGTACAGCAAAAGGGCACAAAAATTATCCGATCATTTCAAACTGATTGGTATGTAAGAAAAGATTGGCTATGTGGCTGTGCTAACAATCAGCGGCTGTACTGCTATCCCTGCCTGCTTTTTTCAACCAGTCAGACTGTTTGGACTTCAGCGGGATATTGTGATTTGAACAACCTGCCCGCAGCTTTAACCAAGCATGAAAAGTCGTCAGCTCACATCCAGTGTCAAATTACACTGAAAACCTTTGGAAAATCTTGGATCGACCTTGCACTTGACGAGCAAAGGAAGCTGTATATAACCTACCACAATGAAAAGGTAAAGGATTGTTGTATTGTATCTTCTGTTATAAAGATGAAGGTTGCACATAAAAAAATAAGCACATAATGTTGTAAAAAATAAACAACTTGTGTTCTGTTATATGTTCTGTGTTTTGACTACTGAATTTTGTATAATAATATCTAATGAAGATATATTAACAAAATCGTATATATTATATATAACATATATAAAATACATACATTTCTTGATATGCCGCGCTTGTGCGTAACGTTCACTGTGTGTGTGTGATAACTCATAACTCAGTGCCTAGCCTCTTTAAGACATCACCGCACGTCACTGCTCCACAAAACAAACTCCAGCTTCCGCAGACATTAGAGCGCATGCCCTGCGAGACGAGCACCCCCCCACTCTGACTCAATATTAGCCTATAACTGTGATTATTATTATTTTATTCCATTGTTTGCAGTGCAGCACTTTCTTATACTCCTCAAACAGTCTGGTTAGGGTTTGTTCTAACCCCCTAACCCAAAGTACAAAATGTACCACTTAATTTAAGACTCCATTTAAACTTTTTTTGCTTTTAGAATTTCAGCCTCACCATGTCACAACCAGATCTCATTAGTATTTTAAGTTTATTTAAGAATTTAAAAGTTAAATTTAGAAGTTTGTTGCATTTTGTTTGGACAAACAGAATGCTTGTTCTACGAATCTTATTGTGTTGCTTGTGGCTAGGAAACAGTACTAGGTGTGCTGTCTATTTTTTGGTAAATACGGGGTATAAGTTTAAAAATCTCTAGGGTTGCACGATATACTGGAGGCCGATAACCAGAAAAATCTAAATATTATTATTGCACTGATAATTTGTAACAGTTTATTTGTTTGCGGCTGAGAATCTCTGACTGCCTGCGGCTTCGGTCCTTCAGGTTGCTCTGTGAGGATTATTTCAACATCTCTGCACCTTGTTACATTGTTTAGTGACTGGTATTAGTCATCTGCTGTATGTAACAACATGCCATTTTCAGTATTGGCCACAATGAGCTATAAATTATCGATTAACGTATCAGCCCAGAAATGTCATATTGGTGCATCCCTAAACATCTCCCATTGACTTACATTGTTCAGCATTCAAAATCTAACGAACATCATCATAATATATAATTCTAGAACTGGGATTTTTGTTCTTTCTTACATAACTGTGCATGCTAAATTATGATCAGCTTTTTACTGCAAAGAATTGTTGTGTTACATCCAAGGCTGTAAATTAATTAATATTTTTTATTGAATTAATTACGTCTTATGCCAATTTCCTTATCACAATTAATCACGTATAAATATTTGCAGAGAAAGGCCTGCCAAATAAAAATAATACAATTTATAATGACTAAATAATTATTTTTATACAATAAAAAACAATAATTCAGATAATTAAAATACATCTCATTATTGTGGCAGACGAGTAAAGCATTGATTAGACAATACAAAAAGTGGCTTTAGAAATAAATATTGTGTTTATTTCCTTAAACCGGAAGTGCGTCAAAATTAAATTTGAAATGTTACTCATTTACATACATTTATAGTTTCTATTAATAAAATATGCCTTATGTCTTTTCATATAATAATTTATAATAATAACTATTATTTAAAAAATATTATTTTATTATTTTGTTTCTTACCAGATGAAGCTGAATTTGTAGGCTACATTATCTATGGAATATGCTGTTAACTGTGGTTTCTCCTAGTATTTCTGATATTAATATCTGCATGAATCTGAATTTACGTTCGTCTGTTCATGTATAACAACATCATTCTGAAGGCAGGAGGTGTCAAGCAAAATGTGAAAAGTCAAGCACACGTTTTTGCAGTGATAAATCAAGTGAACTAACTTTTGCAGTGTTTTTGCAATAATAAATTCAAACATTAAAAGAAATGAAAATAAAATCAATGAAGCCTACAAATAGGTGAAATTACAGTGAATATATCACCATATATATATATTAACTATATTTAGTTAAATAATAATAATGTTACATTTCTATAGGCCTTACTAGACGTAGCACAGTTTAAAGAAGAAGAAAAAAAGAGACAGATTATGTTTCAGTTTCTTCGTTTTACATAAGGAGGAATATTCCTAATAGATGAATACTCTATGGAGAATTCAAACCTTTATGGAGAATTGTAACTTTTTTTTTGGAATGATGTCTTAAGATAACTTTCTTAATTGCTGATGTCAACTTAGGGATAGATAAGCTCTGAAGTGAAATCATCACTTCAGGTCAAGAATTTAACATCACGCTCAGGTTTAGGCTATAAATTAATACATGAGAGTCACGTGTGAATCGTGTGATACATTAACATAGACATTTCAAGAAGTGGAAAGTGTATGTGATTCTATCTTTGTTATACTTGATAAACCTGTGCCTCTTGGATAATCAGTCTTTTCTATTATTGGATGAATCTGTTATTCGTTTTCAAGTCATTATATGTGCTTTTCCGAATAAGGTATTCGGCTTCGGGCACATCCCTAGAGTCTAAGTACACATGCATCAGACAGACGATTTTGAAGAGTCTCGCTTTGGTTGCATTGCATCATAAATAGTGTTTTTAGGACACTGTCAAGTAAAACGTAGTTTGAAACTTAGAAAAAACACATCTGCATTCGGAGTTGTGCTCCGTACAGCTGTGTTTGTACGCAAGAACGTGTCCTCATCTTGTGCTCTCTGCTGTTTGTGAGTGTGTTTGTTGGGATAAAAACATGAAGGTGGTTTATTTATTTTTATTGCATATCACTGGCTATTTTCATGGCCACATCAAGGTAGTTTTAAAAGGTAATATACACAATATAGTATATAATACAGTAATATACACAATGAACATTATATAAGATATTTCATTTCAATATTTGATAAAAATTTTTTTAAATCTTCCCTGGTGAGTAATTTTTGAAAACATCCACTAAAGAACTTTCTTAGTTAAAACACTGCCTAGCGGCATTAAAAGTAGGACATTCCAGTAAAATGTGTTTTATAGACAGTGGTGTCTGACATGCTGTTGGCACTTCAATAAAACATATGAGTAAATCTGGAATGACCAATACGGCATCTTGTGTAAACAGCCTGGTCATATCAACACTCAAAAGGAAAACTTGTGAAAGATCTTTCATTTATAATTAGGTTGACTTCATACAACTTATTATGGAATGCATTTTTTATATATACACATATTCAGTACGGGTTTGAGATCTAATGGTGGGACTTGAAGGTATGTAATTCTGAGAGTGAGAGCATTTTTTGCATTACAAGCATTATCTGCCTGTTTATTACCAAACAGTCCCATATGACATGGAATCCGGCAGAAAAATGTAAATGCTTTTCATTTAATAGATTCAGTTTTGCTATTATAATAACAATTATGTGGTGATCAATTTTTAATGATTCAAGTGCTTGGAGGCAAGATTTGGAATCTGTACAAATGTAAAAAATTCTGTTGTAGTGCTCTCTATCTGCTCTAAATCTAAGAGTAAAGCACAGGCCTCAGCTTTAAAAATTGTGCATTCTTCTGGAATACGGATACTAAAGAACTTTTGTCCAAATACTGCAGCTGCAGATACACTGTTCTTTGTTTTGGATCCATCTGTGTACACAGGTTTATGAAGCGGAAAATTATATCTAATTTCTATAAATTCCTGTTTGTGTTTATTTGGATGGATCATTTTCTTCTTTTGCTTGGCCAAATTCAACATGATTTTCTTAGATTCCAGGGAGGAATTGGGCATAGATGGGTTTGTGTTAGTATGTCTAGATTAATGTCCATGTTCTCTAAGTGGGGTTTTATATGGATGCCAAAAGAACTAATATAATTGGGTCTGGCTTCATACAAATCTGGATGTTGAGGGTGGAAAACAAGCTGGATTGCATTGGTTTTATTTTCATCTTAACTGCATACTGAAGAGCAAGTTTCAAGCACCTGTTGTCAAGTGATGGTTCCTTTGCTTCAATATACAAACTTTGAATGGGAGAAGTCCTGAATGCTCCTAAAGAGCGTTGTAATCCTATATGGTGTACAGTATCCAGCATTTTAATGTAAGATTTCCTGGAAGATCTGTAAACTATGCTCCCCTAGCCCATTTGGGATTGCATCAACGTTCTGTATAGAAGTAGAAGTGAAGTGAAATCTGCACGAAGAGCTCTGGGTCCAGATGTAGAGATCACAGCAAGCAGAAATGCATACAGACAGTTGTTGATATGGAGATTTTAAATCAGTTTCTAACTGACTAATCATCTATTTAGTTTATGCACAGCTGTAATTGCCTTTCAATAAAATTTATATTTTCCCCCCTGTAGCAGATGCACAAATCGTCAACATACAGACTACAGAATACATTTGCAATATTGTTAATTGTAATACTAAACAAGGTAACTCAAAGGATAATTTTCTGAGGCACACCTAATTCTTGTGTGTGTATAATTGACAAAGTAGTTCCTTTTCGGACCCAAAAAAGTCTATTTGATAAATTTCTTTTAAATGAAAATGGGAAAATTTCCTCTAAAACCATACAGATCTTTTAAACTGCCAAATCTCCAAGTAGTATCATAGGCTTTTCTAGATCAAAGAAAACTGCCACCGTGTGCAGTAAAGTGCTTCTTCCTCGTCTAAAACCACACTGGTTATCACTGATCTTATGGTCTTTCTCTAGCATCCACACAAGCCAGTCATTGACCATTCTTTCCATGGTTTTGCATAGGCAGCTGGTGAGGGATATAGGGCAGTAATTGTTTGAGTCTGTATGACCTTTGCCTGGTTTAGGTATGGGTATGACTGTTGCTTCTTTCCAATAGGATGGTATTTCTCCTGATTTCCAAACAGAGTTAAAATTGACCAAAATAATTCATAATTCATTATGGGATAAAAGCTTTAGGAACTGGTAATGAACTTTATCTGGTGCAACAGCAGTATCATTTGAGTTCTTTAAAGCTTTAAGAAGCTCTTTCATTATAAAGGGATGGTTGTATGGCTCTGTGTTATCAGAAGAAAAGTGAAGTTGATTCTGTTCCTGTTGTATGTTTATTTTTTTGGAACTCAGTGAGACAGTTGTATAGTGAATAGTTCCTCTCAAAAGTCTCTGTGTGTTTGTTAGTAATTTCTTTTTTTGTAGTTAATAAAGTTCCTTGACTCTTAATATGTAGTATTTGTGATCCACCTTCTTTGCCCTTCATCTTTTGGATCATGTCCCGTACTTTCTTTTTTGGTGCATGTAATGTGATACATATTTTTTCCAGCTTTGTTTTTTTGTTTAATTAATGATTCTGTGTGCTTTGAACATGAAGGTGCCAACTTAAGCTTTAAATGCTCCGATGGAAGGAATATTCCTTATTAAGGTCTGGATGTATTATGTATTTAAATCAAACTAACTTGTTTTAGCACACAGGACATCATCAACGTTAAGAGGGTTAAATTAATTTGTGTTTGATTAACACAGAACTACGCTCACGGGGGTAGACAGGGTAGATCTTTCAGTGCTATATAATTATTTGTCTCTATGGCCAAACACGCTTAATTTCCACTCCGTGCATGTTGCCTCTCTCCCTCGCTATTGACCCGTTTCATTTGACGTCACTGTATGACTGCATCACCATGTTTATGCTGCACTGTGAGATGCGGCAAAAGCTGGCAAAATTTGTACTTCTATTTATAAATCATGAAAAGGCGATACTGGTGATACATAAGCCAAAATGTTTTTTTTTTCTATCAATAAAATTTTATCTTTTAAGTGACACAGCTTCATTTTGCCAAAGTAAAGCAGTGATGAAGGGGGAGAGCGGGGATAAAACACTTTTGGGTCTTTGCTCCTTCATTCAGACATGTCAGTAATCTGTACACGTGTCAATTATATTTATAATTTATCAACGATTCAGATAAATTTAAACTGGAAATCCACATAGGATGATGTTATTTATAACACCCAGTATGTCATAATTGTAACACAATGTAATATATCTTTTATGTGAAAATATATAGTATATATTTAATGTGTATATACTAGACCATCAGTCTACAATGTAAACATATTTCTCATATTCACTAATATGCCTTGGCACTAATAACACTTGTAATATCTGAATGAGAGATGTTTATGGTGATGTACCGGTGTGCGCGTGTCCTCGCCGGTCACACATTCGACTTACGGAGGTAAATCATGGATAAATATGTATTTAAATATCAAATTTGGCAATATTTGTGCTGAACTCAGACCTGTATACACCTTTCCTGGGACTTTGTCTGGATCAAAAGCATTTTTTTAGGTTTTTCTTTATATCGGTTTATGGTTTTTTCCTTTCACTACCATTGTTTCCTCCCGCTGATGGTCACAAATATGGCGGCTGCGGGGGAAAAGTGATGTGGGGTATATGTGAGGATGCCATATACCCCAGGAGCCTTTGGAAAAGTTTTAAAGGGACCATTGCACCTGGCTTGAAGGAAGCAAGGCATTTCAGCACCGACTACGCACGCTCGTTGGTGAGGTGTGCTGTCATTGAGACTGAGTCTAACTCCAATATACACAAACATCGCATAAAGCCTGATTAGGCTGTGTAGAGTTGCAGGCACGATTATGTTAACAACAACCGCGGAGACAGTGTGAGCAGCAATATTGATGGATACAGACATCTTCTAAAACACACTGCAGAAAATGAGAATAAAGCAAAGTGCAATTATCTTCATCTATCTGATAAATTACTCTGACAGTTCACCTAAACCAGGTTTGTGACAGGACAAGTTAACATGTCAGTCTTTTTTCATCTAAATTTAGCTTTATTAATCAGAATGTACGTACCTTTCATGACAAACTGTTTTTTGTTCTAATTTTGTGAAAATGTATCAGAAATGTATTCATCACTGATTAATAGTTATAATTAATAGAAATTGTTAGTTAGCTTAGTTGCCATTATTTATAGTCAGCCTATTTAAACTTAAGCAAACATTATTTTTAAGATGTTACTTGTTAGTTTATTGTTACTAGATTCTAAAGGAAAATATAAAAATGGTCCTTTCAGATTTTACATTTTCTAAAAATTCTCTCTGGGGTCCCTGAACTCCCATTCTCAGTCAAAAGTACTCCTATGATCCATACATATGTATCTGAATGTCAAAATAATAATAATAATAATAAAAAATACTCAGAATGTAAAAACATTGGAACACAAAAACTGGACTGATGTCACTCAGCTTCAAAACAAATGTTGATCTTCTCTTGCAAATCCCAGTGCCCTCGACTTCACGAATTCTATGAAATATATTAGCCTAACAGATAATAGAAAAGATCCCTCAGACCACACTGCTTTGGCTTTGTCTATGGGCCCCCAATGTCCTCATCTCTGAAGATTTTTTCTTTTACAAAGTACTATTGCTGCCAACAGGGAAAGTTATAATAACTACTCCAAATTGTTTTTTTTACAAAATTGAATAAATAAATAAATAATTACAAAGCCATACTGACTACTGACACCGTGCAAGTTATTATTTTCTGGACCTGTGCTGGAAAAGAAATGTAGAGACGGACCTCTTGAAACTTTAATTGAATTCCCCTGCTGTAAACACATCCTCTACATATTCCTGTGCTACTGTTTAATTCTGTTGTTGAAGTGCATGTGCTCTCTGTGCGTTATGTGAGGAGTGTTTACAGCCACTGCATAATAAAAATGTAATACACACAGACTGTATGAAGGATGTATGATTATTGTAGTTTGATCTGTTCTTCTGTTCTGTGTTTACATGTGAATGCATGTGTAATTGTTTGTATGAGCATTGCACGTACTTAACACATCTCTCACAGTCAATATTCCCCACCGTTTCTTTAATGGTGCGTTCTGACACAAACGCTGGATACTCTGTATCGCAAGGAACCAACATAGTCCTGCCTCCTCTATGAGCTAGAGAGAGAGAGAGACAAATAAATATAAGTCCATTATGAAAAACTAACAAAAACTAATAAAATTCCATAAATCACTGATGTAAAAAAAAAAAAAAAAAGATGAATAATTTAAGTTATTATTATAATTTTTTTACCTTTGCCAGAATTTTAAAAACTGAAACCACCCCATGTCCTTCTATACCTTCAACTGTCCCACAAAGAAATTTAAAAGTTTGAGTTTTTATTTTATATTGAAAAGAAAATACATTTGGTGGTGTAACTGATTTTAAAAAGAAGGCAGCAAAATATATTTATACATAGGCCAATATATGCAAAAATATTATATAAATAATAGGGCTGTCAATCGATTACATTTTTTTATCGAATTAATTACATGGTGTCCGATTAATCACGATTAATCGCATATACAAATATTTGCTGAGAAAGCCCCTCATATAAATATAATTCAGTATATAATGATGAAATAATGATACATTGTTATCTTTAATATATATATATATATATATATATATATATATATATATATATAAAAATATTCAGATAATTAAAATGCATTACATTCTTGTGGCAGAAGAGATAATGATTAATGATTCTGTTTGTGTTGTTCTGCTGCTCAAGGGTGTTTTTCTTCACTGTATAAACTGTGCATTGCCACACAGCTGAAGTTTAATTTACTGCCCTCTGGAGTAAACAGGTGGTACTACAAGCTTGAATTTCTCAGGAATCTTCCATATTAGTGCGGGCATTGCGATTAATTGCGTAAATTTTTTTATGCATTATTTTTAGTCAAATTAATCGCACTGAATTAACGAGTTAAATCGACAGCCCTAATAAATCATCTAGGTTACGTATGTAACCTCCGTTCCCCGATGGAGGGAACGAGACGTTGTGTCGGAGAAGCGACACTAGGGGTCTCTTTTGAGCGCCGAAATATGCCTCTGACTTATGAAAAAAGGCCAATGAGAAGTTGGCAGACAGTATTTGCATACCCCACCCCTGGACATACGGGTATTTAAGAGGGCAAATACGGTGAGTTCGTTCAGGATTTTTCTGAGGAGCCGGAAATGGTCCGGCCACAACAGTGGCTCGGCTCAGCGACTTGGCGGGGAGGACACAACGTCTCGTTCCCTCCATCGGGGAATGGAGGTTACATACGTAACCTAGACGTTCCCCTTCTGTCGCTCTCTCAACGTTGTGTTGAACTGCTGATACAGAAGCGGGCAGGTACGCTTACGCGACCAGCTGTATCAGACTGCACGTACCCTTCCCCAATGCCCCATAAAGTCATCAGAATCCTTCTGGTTACCCTGATGAGGGGAACAAGGTGATGCTTGCCAACCTGGGAACGGGCCAAGCCTGGCTGGAACTCTTTTCTCTCTATGTTTCTCGCATAGAGTAATCAGGGCCGGGGCCCTTACATGCAGCAAGGGAAGGGGGTCTTACCCAGTTTCCTATTCTTTCAGAGGGAGAAGACCCTGCGGAGACCACACCTACCCTGCAGGGGAGGTAAAGGTGGCGAATACATCACATGGCCGCTTAGGTCCTATGTGGGAAAAATGACGCGGTGGTAGATCCAGCCTCAGAGAGGGGGGAGTTGCACAGCACGGTGACCAAGGCAGCTGGAACTGCCTAAGGGAGACACGGGAGTCCACTCGTAAGGGGACAGTACCGCGGAAATTACACACAGGGGGAGTCCGCGTAGGAGACGCAGCTGCGTGCCCATTGCACACGGCGCCTCAACCCGATCTGGAGGCGTTGGTCGTGACCAGGACGCGTCGGGACACCTGCTGCAAGGGTACTCCTGCCCGTAAAAAGCAGAGGTCTGTCCAGGGTTTGAATGTCTGGTGGTAGGCGGTGGTGATCATCACACGGTGCATGCCATGCTCGTCTCGGGACTCGAGTCTGAAGCCAGTGCTGAAGTGGTCTCATATGCATCAACCCCCGCGGCGGGACCACCGCGGAGGATGCCATATACCCCAGGAGCCTTTGGAAAAGTTTTAAAGGGACCATTGCACCTGGCTTGAAGGAAGCAAGGCATTTCAGCACCGACTACGCACGCTCGTTGGTGAGGTGTGCTGTCATTGAGACCGAGTCTAACTCCATGCCGAGAAAAGAGATGCTCTGAACAGGGGAGAGCTTGCTCTTTTCCCAGTTGACCTGAAGTCCCAAACGGCTGAGGTGCCTGAGCACCTGGTCTCTGTGCGCACATAGTAACACTCGCGAGGGGGCCAGGATGAGCCAGTCGTTGAGCCATTCGTCGAGATAGTTGAGTATGCGGATGCCGACTTTCGTGAAGACGCGAGTGGACAGAGACAGGCCGAAGGGGAGGACTTTGTACTGTTACGCCTGGCCGTCGAAAGCGAACCGTAGGAAGGGTCGATGTCACGGCAGAATCGCTGCGAACCAATCTAGATGCTGGACGCAAGTCAGTATATGTTTTTCCGTGAGCATTTTGAACGGGAGTTTGAGCAGAACCCGGTTGAAAACTCGCAAGTCCAAGATCGGTCGTAAGCCACCGCCTTTCTTGGGTACAATGAAGTAAGGGCTGTAGAAACCCTTATTCATTTCGGTTGGAGGGACAGGCTCTATCGCGTCTTTGAGCAAAAGAGTAGCGATTTCCGTGCGCAGGGAATTGGCATGTTCGCCGTTCACCGCGATAAGGGGCGGGGGAATACCTGAAATACCCGTATGTCCGGGGGTGGGGTATGCAAATACTGTCTGCCAACTTCTCATTGGACTTTTTTCATAAGTCAGAGGCATATTTCCGCGCTCAAGAGAGACCCCTAGTGTCGCTTCTCCAACACAACATCGAGAGAGCGACAGAAGGGGAAATATAATTATCATTTAAAAAAATTTTTCAGGTATTTCCCATTAGACACAACTTGTGAAAGGAGAAACATTATACAGAAAATGTTTTTATGACATTTTGAAGAGAAAAAAAACAATAATGGCAAGATGGCACGAACAAACCCTGCTATCATCATGATTTCTCCCTTTATGATAACAATTAAACGACTGGTTTTCCTACTGTTTTGAGATTTTTATGCTCCTGTCACAATCTCCCTTGTGTTTGTCTCATCTCCTTCCCATTATATTATGTATATTAGACTACACTTCCAATGATGCACCTGTTCATCTGTTCCTCATCTTTGTTCCCAGGTGTTCTGTGTTTTGTCATCACCCATGTTTGTATATATAGCCCTCATGTTTCCCTTAGTCTTTGTTGGCTCTTGTTTGTTTAACATGTTAGTGTATGATGTTATTTTAGCCAGCAAACTGCTGTTATGTTTGATTTCCCGTTTGCTACAGTGTTTGTTTCATCTTAGTTTCCTTTTCTTCATCATTTGAGTTCTTTAATAAATGTTCTGCAATTGGACCACACTCTCTTGTCTCATCCTTACCAGTTACATAACAGAAGAACTGACCCAAAAAGATGGATCCAGCTGAACAACTCGGCCATCTTTCGTGGAGGCTTGCTGTATAAGGTTCTGGAGCTTGACCTGTCAGGTGAGCTGGGAGGAGAGAGTCCTAAGGACCATGTTCTGGCTAGGACTGAATGCTTCGGTGAAGGAGATGGTCCCTTTGGACTGTGACAGCTTGCCCCTTGTTGACTTCATTAATATCATTATGGCTGGTTTTCAGCTATCTACTCCCGCGGCCAACCCTCTTGCAATGGATTTCACGGCTCCTTGCACTCTTTTCTCCAGGCCTCCCATGACTCCTTGCTCCAGGCCTCACACGGCCAACGAGCCAACACCCACGACTCCTGCCCTCCAAGCCTCCCATGGCTCTGAGCCTCCCATGGCTGTGCTCACGGCCGTCCAGAAGAGAAGGGCTCCTACTCCCCAGGCACTGCCAGTGCTCACGACCACGGAGGTGGGCAGTGACTACTTTTGGCTAGTGCCATTGTTTTACATTCCAGTTTATGACAGTTTTTGTCTCTTCTCTTCCCACTCTGTGCGAAGATTTATTTATGCAATGTTCCACTACCGAGAGTGGTTAGGGTCATTGTCATGCTCTTACCATAAATGGTTTATTTCTTGTCCCTCTTCCTTCCTATGTTTCAATACAAAGAGGAGGTCATTCAGTGTTTTTTACTACCCTATTGGCACTTGTGTGAAAATCAGTAGCGTGGTGTTATGGTGTACAGCTCCCATAGCATCAGCTACAGATGCAGCATCAAAGTGACTGACTTGCAAGGGAACTTCTTGATTACGAGAAGCTGTGAAGCTTTTCCACACTACTGATTTCTCGCTGTTAAGCGAAAGAGAGATGCTACATTTTGGTGGAAATGTCTGCTCTGTTCTCACTTCATTCTTAAAATTATGAACAAAACATCAAAATCTTTGACTTGCAAATGGTTCTATTGTCGTCACTCTTGACACGTTCACGCTTTTGTCCTATTATTAATATTCAGCAAACTGCACAACATTAAAATATTATGTCTCCACTCATATTTTGAAGATTAGCCATCTCTGGCTGAATTGTGAGAGAGTGAATTGTTGCTGTAGACCACATCACGTTCTCCTCAGCATGTTCATTTAATCCAACCAATCAAAATGCCAGAGAAACCACACATAATATGTTGCTTACCTCACTGCTGCGACAATTCTTCCGACATCCCAACTCCACCTTCTATTACTAAACTCAAATAAAGTCAAACTGGAGATCAAGCCCTCCCACTATGGACAGCGAGCCAAATCAGTTTATCATTGCCCTATTCAAGGATTATATTAACATGTGAACTACTGAAACCAGATGTATTCTTTTTCAGTTGGCTATCTATGAACATGTCAGCAGTTAAACTAACTTGCACAGCAACATTCTCTTCAAGACTGTTGCTCTTTGCCATGACAGTTGACCTGAAACTGACTGTAAAAAATAACACAGTTTACACTAATGCCCACACTGAGAATGTACACATATTTTCATTGCATTTTAAATTACATTCTGAGCCTGCATGGCTAGAAGCACTTGCATTCCCAAACTTGCATAGACGTTTATAGACATACTGTAAACAGGAATTTCTCTGTTTGCATATTTCTGTTGTCTGTTTCAGTGAGTTTTGTAGATTTATTAGATCGTGTTTGCTTTGAGCTGCATGCTTAAGCTATATTTTAATGTGGGCATTGTCAAGTTCATTTAGCTCATTAGAAACATACCCTTAATAGTGAGGTCAGTATTCCAACAGCTGTACAGATTGAACTCTACCAGAAATCTGTCAAAACAAGAGAAAGAGAGAGAGAGAGAGAGAGAGAGATGATGAATTAATGACATCAGGACAGAGATATATGATGATACAAATAATACACATTATTTCAAAAGAACTGAAGAACGTGGTCTTGTTATGGATCACTTTAACCAATTATAAAGGTCAACACTTTAACCTTAACATCTGCAATCTAAAATACTTTATCAATGAATTCATGACATCTATGAGCACAACAGTGGGCTATCCAGATCACATACTACATGTGGCCTTGTTTTATGATAACAAAGATTTAGTTGAGGATGTTGATAGAGGTTTCATTGGAAAGCACAGCACACACATCATGAGATATCAGAGAAGATCTCAAGAGTCTTACATGACAAACTTTGTCAGCAGCCACCGGACAGCCGCAAAGAGAGCAAAGTATGGCTGCAAGGAAAATAACATCAGTCAAACAATGAGAGTCACATAGGATAAAAGTATTAGTGGCATCTTATTGGTTAAAAGGTTAGTTCACCCAAAAATGAAAATGCTATCTTTATTTACTCACCCTCATGCCATCCCAGGTGTGTATGAATTTCTTTCTTCAGCTGAACACATTTGAAGAAAAATAGAAAAATATCTTAGCTCAGTAAGTCCTTAAAATGCAAGTGGAGGTGATCTGACCTTTGAAGCACATCCCGAGGCTTTGGTGCTGAGAAAGGACTCAAAGCACTTACCTTGCTCCACACACCTGGCAAGGGGTGGGTTAGTGACTGAGGAGGTGGTCCTGTGTAGATGTCCTCTGGACTCATCAGACACAGCCGGCCGGGTGACAGCAGTCGTGGGTCCGGAGGCGAGGGGTCCACATCTGGGGTGCCGGGACTGCCGATGTTTGGCGCTGGGTTGCCATGAGAATGTCATTTGTGGGCCAGATGACCCAGGGAACAAGAAAGTAGCTCTTTTATTGAGAATGTGGGTACAGGCAAAGGAAATAAAGGAAAATGAGGATTCTCCTCCAGACCACTGCTGGTAAGCAGTGGTCTGCTTACCAGCTCCGGAGCAAACATCTTGTCCCGTGGTCCTTCATCTCAGGAACGTTTGGGAGCCTTCCGGGGCCTCGGGGATGTCCGAGAGATGGGGGGCGTGTGCTCCCTACGCTGGGGCTGAGAGCTGAGCCCAGGTTGAGGTGGAGCTGCCTGACTTTGGAGGCCGCAGGGGGACGCCCTCAGCGGGCAGACGGAGCACAGCTCACGCTGGAAGGGTGGCGAGGCATGATGTGAGAGATGGCCTCCGTCTGTTTCTTCACCGATGAAAACTGGTGGACGAAGTCATCGATGGTGTCGCCGAATAGGCAGAAATGGGAGATGGGGCCATTGAGAAAGCGGGCTTTGTCGACCTCCCGCATCTTGACTATGTTCAGCCACAGATGACGTTCCTAGGCCACGAGGGTGGCCATCGCCTGCCCGCGCTGTGACCTTCGTGGCCCGGAGGGTAAGGTCGGTCGCAGAGCGCAGTTCCTGCAGTACGTTGGGGTCAGGATTACCCCCGTGCAGATCTTTAAGTGCCTTTGCCTGGTGGACTTGCAGGAGGGCCATGCCATGCAGGGTGGAGGAAGCATGTCCGGTGGCGCTGTTGGCTTTGGCGGTCATTGACAACGTCATTCTACAGGCCTTGGAGGGGAGCTCCGGCCGATCCAACCATGTAGCGGCATTGTCCGGACACAGATGGATCGCAACCGCTCTGTCCAGCGGGGGGGACCTTCGAGTACCCGTGGGCCTGCCGCACCGTTGAGGGCAGAGAAAGGCGCGTGGCTGTGAGTGGCGCCTGGACCCGAGGAACCATTTGTCTAGCTGTGCGGGCTGCGGGGAGGATGAAGGTTTCCAGTCCAACCCCACGGGCAAGCATGTCGGCCATCTAGGCATCAGCCTCAGACTGGACGGGCCGACACAAAGGCGGCTACCAGTCGAGTCTTCCGCGTCAGATGCCGGGACGCTCTCCGATGCAGTGGTGAATTCATCATCCAACTCGGCGTGTCCGAGGGAGTAGTCAAACTGGCCGTGAGGCGAGCCACTCTCACCTCGAGCCCGGACGGAAGTCAACGAGCGTGTCAGGGGGCGGGCGGTTCGTGAGGATTTACCCGATGAAACAGAGCCTGCTGCCATTCCCAAATTGCCTCCATCACCAGCCGGGTCGCCCTCAATCCCGTTGGAAGGAACGACGTGGGGGGCGGCTGGAGTGGCATTCCTTTTTAGGAAGGAAAGCCATGACCGCAACGTTGCCATGGTTAAGTTCTCGCAGTGAGAACAAGAACTATCTACAAACGCCGCCTCAGTGTGATCACGGCCCAGACACACGAGGCAGCGTCAATGACCATCAGGAGCGGAGAGATATCGACCGCATCCAGGAACTACATAGAGGCGGAAGGGCATCTTTAAAAAGACGTGTCCTGAAAAGGACGTTCAACGCCTGCTGTGTGTGCTCTTTTAAAGAAATTAAACTATCTTATTAAACTAAGAGAATATATCTCTTTCAGAAGCGCAGAGAAGGAGAAAGCCACTTATACGTACCGTAGATCCAACAGCAAATGCTCTGCAGAAGTGAGTGGAACAGAAGTGATCTCAGCTCGCTGATCGCACAACCGCTCAGCTCCAAAGAATAAATCTGGACAGATGCACAATTCCCTCCTTTTATACCCATATGTCTGGGGGAGGGACATGCAAATTCTGTCAGCCAATCTTCAGAGGTATTCGAGGCCTTCAAGAAAGACCCCTAGTACCGCTTCATTCGACACAACGTCGAGTGAGCGACAGACGGGGAAATGAAAATTTTAATCACGGGTAATAATAGATTATGACGGGATTTTTATGACCCTGTCTGTCAAAATGACGGACGATGAGAAAGTCTAATGCAAGCACTGTATGTGACTTTCAAAAATTACAAGTAAACACGCTACTAAGACAGACAGAAAACATGGACACGTTCTTGAAAAGGAAAAGTATTGATGATGGTTAGCCTATGTGGGATAGTGGTGTGCCATAGAATTTTTTAAAAAGTTGGGAAACACTGTTCTAAAGCAAAATGATCACTTTTGGTGCAAAAAAAGATCAATATTTAAGTACATTTTAACTATAAATAATAATTTCTGGTCAAAAGCAGTATGCATGTGACATAATCGCTTTGCATGTTCACGCGAGAACAGATGCACGTGTGACACATCCAGAAGAGTTGTGCTGCTTACTACAGAGTAGGAGGAACGCTGTACAGATGCTTTGTTGGATTTGTTTTAGATTGATATTTGTATCTGTTTGTTAACTCTTAATGGTGCATTTGTGTGCTCATCCTGGTGTCCCAACAGAGAGAAAAATGTAAGATTACAACCAAAAACTGCAGACGTGAATACGTCACACTTGAGACTGCGTGAACGCTCATGAATTGCTGACCAGAAGCAATAATTTATAGTAAAAAATTAAATAAAAATTACAAATTGCTATTATTCACAACAAAAGTGATAGTTTCCCTTTGGAAGACATTTATTTAAACAGTGAAGTCACATGGATGACATTTATCCTGACTGTCTGTGATTTTTGGAGCTTCAATTGTTAGATCACCATTCACACAAGATATTTTAATTTTTTTATTCAAATGTGTTCTGCTGAAGAAAAAGTCAAACAAATCTGGGATGGCATGAGGATGAGTAAATAATGAGAGAATTTTCCTTTTTGGGTGAACAATTCCTTTAAGGATGTGGGCTGTAACCAGTCATGCATTAAACTACAGGTACAAAAATATACTGTATAATACAGTCAGGTCCATAAATATTGGGACATCGACACAATTCTAATCTTTTTGGCTCTATACACCACCACAATGAATTTGAAATGAAACGAACAAGATGTGCTTTAACTGCAGACATTCAGCTTTAATTTGAGGGTATTTACATCCAAATCAGGTGAACGGTGTAGGAATTACAACAGTTTGTACATGTGCCTCCCACTTTTTAAGGGACCAAAAGTAATGGGACAGATTAACAATCATAAATCAAACTTTCACTTTTTAATACTTGGTTGCAAATCCTTTGCAGTCAATTACAGCCTGAAGTCTGGAATGCATAGACATCACCAGACGCTGGGTTTCATCCCTGGTGATGCTCTGCCAGGCCTCTACTGCAACTATCTTCAGTTCCTGCTTATTCTTGGGGCATTTTCCCTTCAGTTTTGTCTTCAGCAAGTGAAATGCATGCTCAATCGGATTCAGGTCAGGTGATTGACTTGGCCATTGCATAACATTCCACTTCTTTCCCTTAAAAAAACTCTTTGGTTGCTTTCGCAGTGTGCTTCGGGTCATTGTCCATCTGTACTGTGAAGCGCCGTCCAATGAGTTCTGAAGCATTTGGCTGAATATGAGCAGATAATATTGCCCGAAACACTTCAGAATTCATCCTGCTGCTTTTGTCAGCAGTCACATCATCAATAAATACAAGAGAACCAGTTCCATTGGCAGCCATACATGCCCACGCCATGACACTACCACCACCATGCTTCACTGATGAGGTGGTATGCTTTGGATCATGAGCAGTTCCTTTCCTTCTCCATACTCTTCTCTTCCCATTACTCTGGTACAAGTTGATCTTTGTCTCATCTGTCCATAGGATGTTGTTCCAGAACTGTGAAGGCTTTTTTAGATGTTGTTTGGAAAACTCTAATCTGGCCTTCCTGTTTTTGAGGCTCACCAATGGTTTACATCTTGTGGTGAACACTCTGTATTCACTCTGGTGAAGTCTTCTCTTGATTGTTGACTTTGACACACATACACCTACCTCCTGGAGAGTGTTCTTGATCTGGCCAACTGTTGTGAAGGGTGTTTTCTTCACTAGGGAAAGAATTCTTCGGTCATCCACCACAGTTGTTTTCCGTGGTCATCCGGGTCTTTTGGTGTTGCTGAGCTCACCGGTGCGTTCTTTCTTTTTAAGAATGTTCCAAACAGTTGATTTGGCCACACCTAATGTTTTTGCTATATCTCTGATGGGTTTGTTTTGATTTTTCAGCCTAATGATGGCTTGCTTCACTGATAGTGACGGCTCTTTGGATCTCATATTGAGAGTTGACAGCAACAGATTCCAAATGCAAATAGCACACTTAAAATTAACTCTGGACCTTTTATCTGCTCCTTGTAAATGGGATAAT